>NC_073626.1:106448481-106503481 GCF_029407905.1 Bubalus kerabau | reverse complement strand
GCACAATGCCTGGCATGTACTCTGCAATCAAAAAATAGTAACTATTATGTCGAATACATTACTCTTAGGAGCTTTGCCTTCATGGTGATAATTGCTGTGCAACTGCATCTCTTCATCTTGCCCCTTTAAAATGGGTAACAATGAATTGCAGCTGCTTTCTTAGTTAGGTTTTCTCCCGTAAAATTAAAATCAAAGCAGTGTCACTTTGAGAATATAAAAATTTTTATGTGATATTAAAGTCTAAATAAACATAATATATCAAAAGAGATTAATTGAACATATTCACAGATCAGTACTATTTTATACTAATTTTGGCAAAAGGTCAGTGAACTTCACTGAATGTACACACAGGATGCCCACTGTAGGCGGTGTGCTACATTATGGTGTTGCTTAACTGTGACTCAAGGTTGTCAATTCAATTCAGACCACCATTAAAAGAAATGAGATAGAACAGAAAAGAAAGAAAACATCACGGTGCGTGCATCAAATGCAGTAAGAGTATGTATTACATTATGAAAGCTTTGGGTCCATTATAAATATGCCTACACACATGGGTATATTAGGTCATAATGTAAATATGTATATTGGTGTGGATCAGATGATCAAAAGGTTGGAAACACTGTTGTGTTAGAATATTTGGGTCATACAAAGCTGAATAATTACAACTGCCATCCTGAAGACACTACTTTTATCTCAAGAACCTTAACTATGACAAACACATAGTTCACTTCAGTTCAGTTCAGTCACTCAGACGTGTCCGACTCTTTGTGACCCCATGAATCGCAGCACACCAGGCCTCCCTGTCCATCACCAACTCCCAGAGTTCGCTCAGACTCACGTCCATCGAGTCAGTGATGCCATCCAGCCATCTCATCCTCTGTCGTCCCCTTCTCCTCCTGCCCACAATCCCTCCCAGGATCAGAGTCTTTTCCAATGAGTCAACTCTTCACATGAGGTGGCCAAAGTACTGGAGTTTCAGCTTTAGCATCATTCCTTCCAAAGAAATCCCAGGGCTGATCTCCTTCAGAATGGACTGGTTGGATCTCCTTGCAGTCCAAGGGACTCTCAAGAGTCTTCTCCAACACCACAGTTCAAAAGCATCAACACATAGTTAAGTATAAACAAAATCCCGTGGAACTTCAAAGAAGAGAAGCAGCATATCTCTTTTAGAGGTTAAATAAAGTGGTTTAGGTGAGTCTTGGAAGACGGCTTGAGCTTGCACAGATAGATGAGGAGGAAGGGGCTCTGGGTAGTGACAAAGTGAGTTACCTTCAGGGAACATGGAATAAACTAGGCCACATCCCAGGATACTCATGGATAAGGACTGAAGAAAGGCTAGAAAGGTAGTTGAAACCATACTGAGAAATCCTGACCAATGAGGTTTATACTTATTTGATAAGGGGAAGAGTAGAGAAGGTGAGATACATGGAAATCATCTTTAGGAAGTTGAAGTTAGCAGAAGCTTAAGGATGGAGCAGAGGGCAACTCTAGTCACCCCATGAGAGTGGCCAGAGGATGTGACTGGCCTAGATCAGTGGTTCTTAACTGCCTGAGGTGGGACTTGGGGTTGTGAGTGGAGACAGATATTGGAATGAGGAATAAAATATGTTTTGAAAAAGCATAACTATTATACTCAGTTTTTACAATTAAAACTTCAAAAACTGTCGCTCCGTGAAATCCCCTTGGGGACAGGGATGTGTACCCATTTAAAAAGCTGATGCGCCCTAATCACGAACATTCTTTCTAGTTGTAACCTCTTTTGGATGACTTTATTTTGTGGACAAGTATGCTAAGGCTGAAAGAGGGGACATGGCTAGTCAGTGTAAGAACTAGAACCAGATCTTGAGCTTCTAAACTCCAGGGCAGTGTTCATTCCACTGCACCATGTATCTGTCATGGTTTCCATTTTTCAAATGTAACAATTTAGGCAAGGAGAGATACATCTGCAAAAACTCACTCTTTGGATCCAGACAGCCACTCCCTGTTGTGCTGCTTTCTGTCAGAGACTCCTGTTCTGATAGCCATTGCAGGAAACTTGAATTTGTAAAATAGTCAGGCTCTCCACCAAAGTCCCTTAGTGAGGCAAATTTTATTTTGACCATACCACACTCCAAATCATGACCATATATAACTATAGGAATTCAAAAAGATAAAACTCCAAAGCAATGTGTAGCAAACATATTCCAAGATCTCCTATCTGTCAATCCAAGTCATAGGTACATTTGCAGCTTTCAAAATTAGCGTCTGTTTCTAATTTCTATCAATGTCTTGCCTCTTTCCCATTCATTATTTAATTAACTCATCTATCTCCTTGTGTCTTCCTCTGGTGAAGATTTCTCATAAATTTTAAGGACAGTTTATAAAAATTAAAGAATATTTTTCCTCAGTAATGTTTTCATAGCTATAACTTTTGAGAACAACTTCTTGAGAGATGTTTTGGGAGCTGTATTCTAGGACATATTATTTTCACAGTCTTCCCCCTGGTAGGATGGATAAATGATTTTGCCTTGAGAGTTGCATGGGATTTTCTGGTTTCCATGTGAAAGATAGATATTCCACTTACAGAAGCTGCAGGAGTAGAGTTCAAGCAGTTTTAAAGTTTAGACCTGATGGAATGGTATGTCTGGGTGTGATCAGGGGAAAAAGTGATTCTCAACGGCTACACTGAACAATGGGAGTGAGCTGTTACCAGTTACTTGTGTCTAGTAAGTCTAGTGAGTCTCCTGGGGTTTCCCAGGTGGCGCTAGTGATAAAGAATCCACCTGCCAATGCAGGAGATGTAAGAGATGCAGGTTCCATCCCTGGGTTGGGAATACCCCCTGGTGAAGGGAATGGCCACCCACTCCAGTATTCTTGCCTGGAGAATCCCATTGACAGAGGAGCCTGGGGGGTATGGTCCATAGGATTGCCCAGAGTTGGACACAACTGAAGTGATTTAGCTCACACACACAGTGAGTCTCCTGAGCATTTGTGAGGGAAATGCAGCTGCACAGTTCACAAACCTTTCCTGAGAAAGGAAAAGAAAGACTCTCAAGTAGAAAAGAAAGACTCTCAAGTACATTGAACAGGAACTTCACCTTTGTCTGGGGTATCGGTGGGAGGTGGGCAGGGGAGTTTGCCCCTCCAACTGGGAGTGTTGCTGACTCTGAAACCCAGGCAGCTGTTTCTAAGAAGTCATACTCTTCACCTGCAAAGTGTCTTCAGGTCACTTATACCACCACCCTTTAGGGCAGCCAAGTGGCAACTGACCGTAGTGCACAGTGAAATGTGCTCAGAAAACAATGGAATGATGAAGGGTGCTGGGAGCAACTTAGGAGGGAAGGAAAAGGGGAGACACAGGAGAAGAAGCACCACTGGAGTTGGGATTTTGTAAACAGAGAAAGGATACGCATGTGTCTATGTGCTGAGGGGCAGAGGAATTTCAACAATAAATAATACAAGGCATGGAAATGGATAAGTGCACAGATGTACTCAGGAGATCAGAATTCATGAGGGATTAGGTTGGGGTCGGGGTTCGAAGAACTTCATTTATTAACAGGAAATTTAAGTTCATCCCACAGCAAGCCTATGAGACATATTCTTATTCTTGTTATACTATTGTGATTCTCTTCTTGGATGGGGTGGGTTTAGAAAGAAGACCAGTAACAGTAAGTGGATGAATCAAAGTGTCCAGAGGCCAGAAGACCAATCTGAAGGGTTTGGAAGAGTTAAGGTCCCAGAATATAAGGGCGTGCATGCGTGTGTGCTCAGTGGCCAAGTTTGGTCAACTCTTGCGACCCTGTGGACTGTAGACCGCCAGGCTCCTCCGTCCATGGGATTTCCCAGTCAAGAATACTAGAGTGGGCTGCCATTTTCTTCTCCAGAATATAAGGGCAAAAACTGGGAAAGAGGCAGTAGAAACAAGGATGAGGCATGAGAATTACTTCCATGGGATGGTCTTTGATGTGAAATTACTGAGTCACACCAAGGGTATGGAAACTTATATGGCTCAGGAAACATAATTTGCATTGGCTTCACCATACATACAGATATTTCTCCATTAGTTGGCCAGTCTTTGTTAGGATATGCCTTTACTTTTATTGTTTTGGTTAATGTAACTGCTCTCTCATGAATTCTTTGTATTTATACTTATTTCATTAATAGAAGAATTAAAGTTTTTATTCCCCAAATTTGATCTAGCACTTATTTCTTCAGCTTATCACTATCTCTGTTGTTTGTTAGTTGTGTGAGATAAAGGCCGAGCCTTATGCTTGGCACACAATAAGAGTTGAGTAAGTTATTGTACTTTTACTCTGTTAATGTTTGTGTCATCTTTTATCTGTAGCATATATTTAAAATATATAATTACTTACACAAATAATTTGTTTTATTAGTTTTATTCCACAAACTTATTTATTTTACTCAATTTCCTGTTTTCACTTAAAAATATTATAAAGTTGGGATAAGCATATTAAATTTTGTTATATAAGTGTGGTGGATGTTTACTTATATGCAAGCTGGGTTTATATCTGAATTCCTTATTTTTGTCCCTATCTCTACCTTCATGTTTTTGAATCTGTAAAGTACTCTTTGAAAAGTTACCCCTTCATATGTGTTCTGAATCTGGTAAGATGTGTTTTCCTTCATTATTCCTTTGTAAGTGATTTCTTTGATATTTTTTCCGCTTATTTATTTTGTAGGAATTTTAGAACTAGTCTGTGAGGATATATAAAGTGATATTTGGGCATCTTAATTGGAATCTTGTTAAATTTATAAATTACCTTAAGAGGTACTGTCATTTCTATCTATTCTTTCCTGTCAAGAGTATATACGCATACAAGAGTGCTACGTTGGGTCAGTTGTATCCGACTGTTTGTGATCCCGTGGATTGTAACGTACCAGGATCCTCTGTCCATGGGATTCTCCAGGCAAGAATATGGGAGTGGGTTGCCATGCCATCCTCCAGGGGATCTTCCCGACCCAAGGATTAAACCTCTGTCTCTCATGTCTCTTGCACTGGCAGGCCAGTTCTTTACCACTAGCACCACCTGTAAAGTCCCAGGAGCATATATGTCTATGCTTATTTTAATCTTCCCTCCTGCTCCTGCTAAGTTGCTTCAGTCAGGTCCAACTCTGTGCGACCCCATAGATGGCAGCCCACCAGGCTCCCCCGTCCCTGGGATTCTCCAGGCAACTTTACTTTCCCATTACATTTTGTTGTCTTCTTCAGCAAAGGACTGGGAGACAGTTTCAAATCAGATTCTTCGTAACTGACTTCCCCAATCATATTCTTGGAGAATTAATGATATGCCTATTTCTAAGAATCGTATGAAGGTGGCTCTGTCTGCAGAAAATCCACCTCAGATCCATGTTATTTCAACATAAATAATTTCTCTCAGTTATAAACAGAGGATGCTACTGCTTATTTTACTAGCTAGTCACTAGATTGTTGTAAGGGTTATGAAATAATGTATTCAAAATTTATCTGAAAATGTTATAATACAAACAAGGACATGGTATCATAAAATGTGATTTTTAAAATGTTTTTGTTTCCCAGACATTAAGATTTTAGAGCAATGACATCTTCTCTTTTTGGTATTCACCATATGGTGCTAGACCATAGTAGGAACTCAGTTAATACTTCTGTGTTCAGGGGAATGAATAGTGACAAAATTTGTTTAAAAAAAAAAGAAAAAGGAATAGGTTTGGGGAAACATATAGTCTAGAGAGAATGAGTCTATTTAATCTTACTGGCACATTTACTTCCTCTCATATATAATCATATTACAATTCAACACTGATCAATATATTAATAGTTTTCCTTCTGCTGGGTCCCCCTGTAGCAAAATTTTATACCTTTATATTAATGTGATGTAAGTTATTTGTGTTTCTATTATTTCCTCCTTAGCGTAGCTGCTCTGCTGAAAGTGAGATCGTAGCTGGGAGCTGAATGAAAAGGGAGATGGGGGGAGGGGCGAATGTTACATAATTATCTGACGTTTGACTCCAGAGCAAAGGATCAGGAATATGCCAAGATCACTGTAATAACCATTGTCATGCCAGATACTAACCAGAAGCTTTCCACATACTGTTCTTAACCTCAAATTAAAGGTGAACCAGAAGGAAGAACTTCTGTCTGACGAAACTGTAGTTCAGGTTGTTACTTTTCTTATAGTTTTTTCACCTCCCCACTGCCCATGGCCAAAGCTAAAACTCCTTCTTCCACAAAGTTGGGAAAGAGGAATCCTGATGTAAGGCTTTGGCTGTTCATAGAACAAAGTATTTGGTTTAGAATTATCATTTGTGAGAAATTATTAAATATACAGACACATTCCATTGATTTGATATCTTAAGTATTTGCTGCTGCTTCTTTTCTTCTTCTTAAAACACACACACACACCCCATCTCAAGGGCTAATAATGTGACCTTGTCATGAGAACTGGCCAAAGCTAAAATATTTACACTGTGAAGCTTCTAGGCTTTTTGGTTCATTTGTAACATGGAGTCTGATGGATGCTTTATGTGGCAGAGTGACCTTTCAATTTTTGGATTAAAAATAATTAAAATAATGGCAAGAATGAACTTTTAAGGTTCAGCATCATTAATGTCCTCTTCAGATACAAAATGCATTAAAGACTCACTCCATATATAAACTGAAGAGAAGTTCATGAGTCTTATAATAAAAACCAAACAGTATTAAAAGTTTAGAAAGTACTCTCCCCCAAATTATGTTACTGTGCCTGAAATCCTCACTATAACTCACAAGAGGTGAGTTAGGGTGGGTGGTTTTATTATCATAATTATTATTAGCATTTCTCTTTCCCACCAATCTCCTCTTTTGTACTGCACAGATGGATTAACTGAGTTTAATCTAAACAACTATAGGACCCAGTCCGAAACCTGACTTCTGACTTGAATTCATAGAATCACAGCTTCTCAACTGTGGCACTACTGACGCTTTAGGCTGGAGAATTCTCTGTGTGGGGACTGTCTTGTGCAGTTTAAGGGACTGTCCTGCGTCCTGGCCTCTACCCGCTAGATGCCAGTAGCATCCTCCCCTCAACAGCTGTAAGAACCAAAAAATGTCTCTGGGCATTGCTAAACATCCCCTAGGGGTGAAGGGCTAAACCACTGCTGACTGACACTATAAGCTTTTCAAAATGCCATCACCATAAGTGATCATTAACTCCATTCCCACAGAGCCCAGCTCAACTTTGTATGGACTGCTGAATGGGACACAGTCGCTCAATGTGCCTGCAGACACTAGCTGGGCTGTCTCCAGCAAGAAGACCATGAGCAGTACTCTCGTATTTATTAAAAGTTATTAATTCAACAGGGAAGACTCACCCAGATATCAGACCAAGACAGGTATCTTGGATAGGGAGCTATGGTGTCAACAGCGCTTTGCATCAGCTATTTCTGCTTTCTCCCATTCTGGGCTCAAAGCAGGATTGCATTTCCTGGCCCGCTTAGTGTTGGGCACTACCCTTCAACAAGTTCTGGACAAAGATTTGAGTGGAACCCTTTGTCACTTTTGGGCTTCCCTGGTGGCTCAGTGGTAAAGAACATGCCTGTCAATGCAGAAGTCTTAGATTTGATTACTGGGTCGGGAAGATCCCCTGGTGAAGGAAATGGCAACCTACTCCAGTATTCTTGCCTGGGAAATTTCATGGACAGAGAAGCCTGGCAGGCTACAGTCCATGGGGTGGCACAGAGTCGGACATGACTTGGTGGCTGAGCACGCACACACGCAACGTCACTTTTAGGCCAGAGCAGTAACTTGCTAACGAAAGAACCTCCCAGCTTTCTCTTCCACCCGGCATAGTAACAGGTAATGCTTGTGATGGTGAAGGCTTGGGTCTCTCTCTGTAAGTTTAGGTTCCTGAATGACCATATGAGTAGAAGACTACTGCTCACCTGCAATATAAGTACACAGAATGAATAAAAACATAAATGTTAAGTGTTTTAAGCCATTGAGATTTTTAAGGCTGTTAGTTTGGCATAATTTAGCTTATTCTGATTGATGTAAGAGCTGAAATATAAGAACAGATTGAAAAATAGATTTAGGTTAAATCAAGGTCATTTATATGAAAACAGAAAATATAATATAGAACCATTTAGAGCTTCCTTAAGTCTTAGGGTTCTCTATTTTCATTCACTAATTCTCTAATATTTGGAAATCATTTCAACAAAGGTTCTTATATACCTGATATGGTATGTAAACATTATTCTGTTACATTAGACTTATTCTTCATTCATTCAAATAGTATTTATTGAACAGTAAATATATGCCAAGTATTATTTGGAATATCTTTCCACTTCATATTGTTTTTGACACCTTTCTTGTGATGAAGACAGATGGCAGAAAGAAGAGGGAGTTCACTCTAATGTCTGAGGAGTGATATATTTAGGAAATGAATCTGAGGCTTTGTGGGGGTTCTTTGTTTGTTTTTAAACTTTCCATTTGCATAGAAATTATTAGAGAAAATGGAAATGATTTCATATGTGTAGCCAGGAATTTTCCACCATTATCACCTTCTGCTTTCTTACCTATAAAATAGGGATAATTTTATGGTTTCCACTTAGAGGATAATGGCAGAAAGGTAGACTGACAAGGTTTGAATTGTGGATTGAAAACTGGATGGATGTGTGATTTCAGGCAAGTGACTTAATCTCCCTGTTTCTTACTTTTTTCAGCTGTAAAATGATACAACAGAGCTTAATTTACAGGGCTGTTGTGCATTTGAATCAGTTCTAATGAGGTGGATGAAACTGGATACAGAGTAGTCAGAAAGAAAAACACCAATACAGTATATTAACACATATACATGGAATTTAGAAAGATGGTAACAATGACCCTATATGTGAGACAGCAAAAGAGACACAGACATAAAGAACAGACTTTTGGACTCTGTGGGAGAAGGCGAGGGTTGGGATGATTTGAGAGAATAGCATTGAAACAAGTATATCACCATATGTGAAATAGATCGCCAGTCCAGGTTCGATGCATGAGACAGGGTGCTCAGGGCCGGTGCACTGGGAAGACCCTGAGGGATGGGGAGGGAGTTGGGGGGAGGGCGTTCAGGATGGGGGACACATGTACACAAATGGCTGATTCATGTCAATGTATGGCAAAAACCACTACAATATTGTAAAGGAATGAGCCTCCAATTAAAATTAAATTAATTAAAAGGAAAAATAGAAGGCAATGCACAAGGGGCTTCAAACAGTACCTGGCATGTCCTAAGTGCTCTAGGAACTGATGAATAAAGCACTGGAGTTGGACTACTTCTGTGATGCAAACATCACAAAAGATATTTTGCTTTATTCACCACTTCAACCTAAACATCTCGTTTAGTACTTGGCATAAAACATACAAAACCGAGACTTCCCTGGTGGTCCCGTGCTTAAGAATCTGCCTTCCAATGCAGGGGATGTGGGTTCAATCCCTGGTCAGGCAACTAATATCCCACATGCCTTGGGACAACTAAGCCCAAACACCACAACTAGAGAAGTCAGCGTGCTGCAACAAAGACCCAGCACAGCCAAAACAAAACAAAACAAAACAGAAAAACACTTACTGAACACATATAGGAGTAGGGATGAGAGGACTGACTCCTATGTTCTACTCCCAACCTTGCAGCAATCTACTACTGCCTGTCTCACACACTGTGCTCAGCTCTGAGCACTTGGAATAGTCACTGTACTAGGTCATGCTCCTCTTTTGTAAGATGAAAGGATGATACAAAAGAGCTATAAACTATGTAGCTATAAATGAACTAGAATCAATAATCTTACTCTATCACATTTTTCAGAAAAAAGGATGATAAAAACCTTGCAACAACATAATTTGAAAACAATCAACAGTATGAAAACTCTACAAAGTTGCTCTACTGTGGTTTTAATATTTTCAAAAGGAATTTAAAATAGATTGCTGCATCAAAAAGGGCAGTAAAACTCATTGGTGCTAATGCCATTGCTCAGAAATATGTTACCTTTTCCTACAAGCTCTGTGGAGAGGGAAGGAGAAAGAAGTTGAATAAGGAGTAATTAATGTACAAACTTTCAAGTAGAGTAAGAATAAGTCCTAGAGATCAAAAGAATAGCATAGTGGGGACTTCCCTGGATGTCCAGTGGTTAAGACTCTGTTTCCATTGTAGAGGGTGCAGGTTTGATCTTCAGTTGGGAACTAAGACCCTGAATGACCCATGGCCAAAAAAACAAACAAACAAACAAACTGTATGCATGGTGATAATTACACAATTCTGTAAATACACCAAATATCATTGAAATGTGCAAGTGGAGTGTATGGTATGTATATTATAATGCAATAACAATTTTTTTTAAGTACAGCATAGTCATTATAGTCAACAATACTGTATTATATACTTTGAAATTACTTGAAGACTAGATTTTACATATTCTTATCACAAAAAAAGAAATAATTATGTGATGTGAGAGAGGCCTTAGCTAGAACTACACTGAGGATCATGTTGCAACGTGTAAATGTATCAAATTATCACACCGTACACCTTAAATGTATACAATGTTATATGTAAATCATATCTCAAAAAGAGTAATTAATGGCCCTGCTGTCATGTATTAAACCTGTCTTGATTTTGCTTGTGAAAGACAAAATTTGACCCACAAACAGTATCATCAAAGTGACTTAAACTTTCAAAGACTCAGTTTTTCCATCTATCAAATGGGATAATAATACATACTCCGCTGGGATGATCATGAGCATTACATGAAATAACTCAGCAAAGGACCAAGCAAGTAGCAAATATCTGCTTCTATTCTGTCAACAGGAGCAATGAACAGCATAATAATAACTATTTTTGCAATTATTTACAAGAAAGCCACTTCCTCACAAATGTTAACAGTGTCCTGAGTTATTCTTCTGGCTGATACTGTATAGTTTCAACAGAGAGAAGTTGGTGTTAAAGTATGGGTTTTAGATATGCGAATAGGGCACCTGGAAGAGGCAGCAGGCAAAGAAATGTATACCTGCTTTTGTTGTTGTTGCTGTTTCGTCACTAAATCCTGTCTGACTCTTTGTGACCCTATACCTGCTAGGTAACCCTTTGTGTGAAGTGCTAGATGGTGAGTTCTAGGAAAAAATGTTTAGAGAAACACTTGGGTCACAAAACAAGAAAATGGAAATGTAGCACAGCACAGTGGTTAAAAATACTACATAGTTATGTGACCTCACTTAACGTCTCTGTACCTCGGTGTACCTCCGTACCTTAGTGCAGTTTCCCCCACTAAGAAAAATGGAGATAGTAATGCTGAACAAGACTGCTAAGAGGTTAAAGGTTTAACATTTATAAATGGCTTAGAACAATGTCTGAAATACACCAAGTGCTATATTAGTGCTTGTCAAGCCTGAACAGTGATGCAAACAACTGAAGTTACACGAAATGTCCTGTTAGGAAACCTTTGGAGTAAAGACTGCAATGTGGCCGTCTAGGAGCACAACCTGGAAAGCCATCAGACTCATTCATCAAGCCAACAACCCTCGCTCTTCTCATGTGCAAGGTGAAGGGCTGCAGCCTTAAAGAGCTGATTCACGTTTGACGTGACAGATGGGCCAGAGGCGAAGGCAGAAGGGAGTACCAGTTGAGACTGGGAGTAACAGAAGTGTGTGCATAGGTGACAGGACTCTTCCTGTGGTCATCCACAGCATCCCACAGTGATCCACAGCATTCATACGGAAGTGTCTCCCCAGGGCAGGGCTCCCTGAGGAGCAGGCTGCATCCTGTTCACTGTGAAATCCTTCTTCCAAGGTGTTCAATAAGTATGTGTTGAGGTCAGGCCAAAGTGAGTAAAAGATTGAGCCTGTAATTACTGAGCACTCAGTTCTCAGGCCCCTAATTGCTTCCCATCCCACTTTCAATCCCCACGATGCTGCTCTAAATTGCTGAACGGGTGGGAAGGGAGAGCTGTGATTCCAAAAACATGGCCCTTTGAGGAAAAACCTAGTCTTCTTTGTAGTGGTGGCTTAAAATTACCCAACAGTGAAGCTGGCTGAGAAGCCCTCTGCTTAGCGGTATTCTCCAGCCACTTGCCTCAGTTCATCCACAAACATCTCAATACTGGCAAAAACGAGACTGAAATCATCAGCTTTGCAAATAAGCTGATTTTTTTCTTCCTTCTTTCTCGACAGCCATCCATCTACCAAATTCTTTTCCGTGTTTTCCTTGAGAATCTCTCTCTCCTACAGCCGTCTCACTAATCTTTCTGCCACCAACCACCACACTGATGCTGAAACTGAAGCTCCAATACTTTGGCCACCTGTTGTGAAGAGCTGACTCATTGGAAAAGACCCTGATGCTGGGAAAGACTGAGGGCAGGAGAAGGGGATGACAGAGGATGAGATGGTTGGATAGTATCACTGACTCCATGGACATGACTTTGAGCAAACTCCAGTAAATAGCGGAAGACAGGGAAGTCTGGTGTGCTGCAGTCCCTAGGGTCACAAACAGTCGGACATGACTTAGTGACTGAACAAAAACAAACTACCTCACAGAGCCCATGCTTGGATGATCCTGCAGTCTTACTGTGATTCTGCCTACATATCACTGCAACAACAGAAATCCTCCTAAAATACAGGTTTCATCATATCTCTTTCCAGTTCAAGACCAAGGCTCCCTATTTTTTACCTTTACCTAACCTACTTTGCCGGAGAAGGCAATGGCACCCCACTCCAGTACTCTTGCCTGGAAAATCCATGGACAGAGGAGCCTGGTAGGCTGCAGTCCATGGGGTCACTAAGAGTCGGGAACGACTGAGCGACTTCACTTTCACTTTTCACTTTCATGCATTGGAGAAGGAAATGGCAACCCACTCCAGTGTTCTTGCCTGGAGAATCCCAGGGATGGGGAAGCCTGGTGGGCTGCCGTCTCTGGGGTCGCACAGAGTTGGGCACGACTGAAGCAACTTAGCAGCAGCAGCAGCAGCAACCTACTTTGCAGATCCTCCATACTTTGGCTCTACCCTGTCTATGTATTACTTACTTACTAACTTTTGTATGCAGAATCTTCTATTCTACTTAGGGATCTCATAGCACTAATCCCTGAAATTGTTCTCTCATTTCAGTATAATATCTGTAATATTTGCTTCTCCATGCTTTTCCCATGTTGCTTCCCCTTTTGGGATCCTAATCTTAATCCTCTGGCTATTCAAGTGCTAGCCCTTCAATTAACATTCTACTCTAAGTAAGCCACATGTGTCAGTACTCATGTATAATTATATTATCCTGTGTTTCCCTTCCTGTTTCCTCTGCTTATGCAAAACTGTTCCTTCTTTAAGAAAACTATAAATTGCTTGAAGACAGGAAGTTCACAGTATTTTTACCTGTTTACCCAACAAACACTCACTGAGTTCCAGCCTTGTGTCAGGCACTGCACTAGGCTTTGAGGAACAGTGATGAATGAGATAGTCACAACCCTTGTCTGCCCAGCACCTATGTTCTACTTTGTGTTTGTGTGTATGTGTGGCAGTGAGATAAGAAATTTCACATAATTATATGATTAGAAACTAAGGAAAGTATCATAAGGTAAAAGTATAGGATGCCATGAGACCATGATAAAGTTTCACACTGAAAGAAAATACACCTGAGCTGAGATCAAATGAATAACAAACAAATAGGCAAATGTCCCGGAGAAGGCAATGGCACCCACTCCAGTACTCTTGCCTGGAAAATCCCATGGATGGAGGAGCCTGGTAGGCTGCAGTCCATGGGGTCGCTAAGAGTCGGGCAATACTGAGCAACTTCACTTTTACTTTTCACTTTCATGCATTGGAGAAGGAAATGGCAACCCACTCCAGTGTTCTTGCCTGGAGAATCCCAGGGAAGGCAGAGCCTGGTAGGCTGCCGTCTCTGGGGTCGCACAGAGTCGGATACGACTGAAGTGACTTAGCAGCAGCAGCAGCAGGCAAATGTCCAGAGGTTTAAAGAAGTTTGGAAACTTAGAGGAACTAAAAAGAGGCTGGTGTCCACAAGTGCAGGAGGCAGAGGATGAGCCATATCAGATGAGGCTACTGAGGTACAAGCTCGGTGTACTTCCTCACATCATACCAGAATCACAAAGTACTGGCTAAGTGAGGGTAACGTTTACATGGTCCTTAAAGGAAATGGCAACCCACCCCTGTATTCTTGCCTGGAAAATCCCATGGATGGAGGAGCCTGGTGGGCTACAGTTTATCGGGGTGCAAAGAGTTGGACACGACTGAGTGACTAACACTTTCAGAGTCATAGAGCATGATGATGGGAACTTTCCTTGTCTGCATACTTGGGGTTTGGGCTTCCCAGGTGGCTCAGTAGTAAAGAATCTGCCTGCCAATGCAGGAAATGCAGGTTCCATCCCTGAGTTGGGAAGATTCCCTGGAGAAGGAAACGGCAACTCACTCCAGTATTCTTACCTGGGAAATTCCATGCATGGAGGAACATGGTGGGGTACAGTCCACGGAGTTGCAAAGAGTCAGACAAGACTTAGCAACTGAGAACCCACTCATGCATACTTGGAGTTTACAAAAAAAGTTGAATATCCAAAACTTAAAAAACATGAACATTTAAGACCTTAGAATGGTGGTCAAGATTCCCATCTTCTGACACAGACATGCTCAGTGAGGATGCAGGGTGAAGGAAATGGTTCAGAAGAAGCTCCCTATGGCATTAGGGATGAGAAGGCTTGCTGCTATCAGCTTCAGATTTCTGTTTGCTTTCTCAAGTTCAATTAAAAAAGCATGGACCAATGACAGCTATGATATGTATCTACTCCACTTTACAAGTTTGATGCCAAAATGCTTTACACAGGCCACCTAACAGATGGTAATGTATTTCAGTCATTACCAGAGAGAGTAGGATTCAAACCAGTGACCCTGAGGTGAGAGGTTGTATATCCAATTATAAATTCCTACTTTCCTTAACTGTTAAGATGCCTAAAGCAATATATTTTATTTACATCAAGATGCATTGTATAAACTATATTTGATAAAAGAGATGACTTCACGTTCTCAACTTAAATCAAAGAATGCTTACTTAAGTATTTTTTTAATTGAATCACACTTTAATGCCATCGTATAATCTTTTGGTTAACAGCGCTCATCTTGATTATTTTAACAAAGGGAAACATGGAAATTAATACTTAAGTTGTAGAGCTTACATCATCTATAAAAATACACACTAGAAAATACAAGAGAGATACCTGGGACATCTGTGAAGGTTTCTCCAAGGACAGATACGTGGAAATTGAGTCCTAAGTCCTTAAGATGCATCAATACCTTAAAAAAACTCTCTGGATCTTTATCATGCTCCCTGGAAGTAAAAACACAAAATATAACTTGTGATATCTTAGGGCATGTATTAGGAAAAGAGTTTTCACTTCTCATAGGCTCAATTCTTCTCCTGGTCTACTGTTAGGAGAGCCTCTGGCATCAGAGCAGAGATCTTCCCCTACCCTTATACTGTAGCATTATTGTTGTGTGTGTTCATGAATCTAACTTTGCCAGGCTCTTCTGTCCATGGGATTCTCCAGTCAAGAATACTGGAGTGGGTAGACAAATTCTTCTCCAGGGGATCTACCCAATCCAGGGATTCAACCTGGGCCTGTTGCATTGCAGAGAGATTCTTTACCATCTGAACCACCAGGGAACCCCTAACTTCTCTATCATGGATCGAAATTCAGTCCTATCAAAGTTTTAAGGTTCTGCAGCTTTTCATTAAGGAAGAAATGTATCACGTTTTTCACATTTTGGGGTTAGAACATAGAAAGTCTGGGCTTCCTGGGTGGCTCACCAGTAAAGAATCTGTCTGGGATGCAGGAGACACCACGGGTTCGATCCCTGGGTTGGGAAGATCCATTGGAGGCATGGCAACCTATTCCAGTATTCTTGCCTTGGAGAATCCCATGGACAGAGGAGCCTGGCAGGCTACAGTCCATAGCATCGCACAGAGTCAGACATGACTTAAGTGACTGAGCAGGCATGCATAGAAAGTCTAGAGTATTTTCCTTTCTCCTAAAATGGTTAATTTTCCACTTAACACAGGTTTTTAACAAAAGAAAAGATCAGTCTTCAAACGACAATTCTCTACTGATCATGAGAATGTACCAAAGATGCTTTTCATTTCCGTGAGTCTGAATACCTCTCTCTCACATTTACTGAGTTTCTTTGTGTCCACAAGGAACACACAATTTAGGGAGTGAGATTACAGACTCTCTCACTAATCTCTCATTTTAAATAATTGAATGGAGAATTATAAATACATCAAAAGGGGGGTAGGCCTGAGTCTAAGTCTGATGAGTATTAACTTAGGAGTGGAGGTTAGTCAACACATAAAAGAATAGTAATAAAGATACTTCTTTCATTTATTAGCCTTTGAAAAACATGGATTATTTTTGTTTGTTTAGCTTGTCAGTCTTCTTTGTAATGACAGAATGAGAGGCTAAAGGACACTAAAATTAAAAAAAAAAATAAATTCACCAATTCAAAAAATCACACTAAAATGGAATGAGTTATTTTTTACATTCTAAGGTGTGAATATTTCAGTATTTCTTGCAGTTAATTACACTGTTTTAAATTATCTTATTTCAGACAGATGTGGACCAGATGTCTTCAAAATATTTGCTTTTTTATTTATAATTCAGAATTTAAACTTATTTTCTATATTACAGAGGAATAGTTATATATCAGCAATTGAATTTCTCATTTACCAACTAATTATGTAAAATAAATCTGTAAATTGATCAAACTGCTATATGAAATATGAAAATTACATCATTCAGGAAATCTCATGAAAAATGACATCTGCAACCCTAAATGTGTTAATTCACAATTCAGTCAATATTTTCAGTATGAAGAATTAAAACAAATGCATCTTCTGATTAACATTTTAAAACGGCATTTATAATCTCCTGGAATTGTAAGATCTTATAGAATTAGAGTTCTGTAACAATTTATTTTAAGCTCTGTATCTCTCACTTTGATTTGCTTCAAATAACAAAGAAAGCAGTGGTAAAATGTTCATTGCTTTTTAAGATGACAGGTTTTACATACATGTACTATTGGGAAGTTTTGGGGGTAATTCTCATATATTCTACTGCAATGGGCAAGAACAAAGATTTTAAATATTTAAAGAATACCCCATATGCTATCTTCAACCACATCGATCAAATAGCTGCCACCTAATCTGTAACATAGGTTATTTTACTCTGGAAATACTTAGATGAAAAGAATGGAAACAATATAACATATTTTAAAGAGGGAGAAACACTACCGGGAAATTTAGCCACTCGATTCTCTAAAGTTTTCATTCTGAGTTACAAAAATTTTCACTACAGTTCCTTAAGAGAATATCTATTCTAAATATTTTCTGCTGCTTGTTTGTTTGTTGGTTTGTTTGTTTTGTATTAAAATAAAAGTAGATGCAGTTTGGAATTGGAAGGATGTTTAATTGGGTAGAAGCTGTAGTTCTTAAAAAATTCCAATGTGAATATTTTCAAAGAAGTAGGATCCACGAACCTATATTTTCAGTGTTTCTATACAAGATAAATGCATGACAATCCTACTGTATTCTTAAGATATTTTTTATAGGTGGAAAAAAGCTTTCATATTCAATAGTCACTTTGCATAAGAACACAAAAGAGATTTGTATAGATCCCCTCTCTTTCTGTTTAAACTGTAATATATGGATGAATGTAAGGTGAGATTTTTCTTCTGCATAATTATCCCTCAGAAAAAGAGGCATTTTATCTAAAGTCCTTATAAAGTCTCTCATAATACCAGGCACTCTTTCACTTTATTTTTCACAAAGTACAGTTTAAGGAAGTTGCCTTAAATCTAAGACGCCAATTGATGAGAATTTTCAATAGTTTTAGCAGTCCTTCACTTGATGGGACCGGTAAAAACAGAAGTCAAGGAATTTAATACAGAGTTAGTAATTATTTTGGGAGATATGACTTAATAATTGAAAGTACTGTTGAAAACAAGTATTTTAAAGATCACTAAAAAAAAGTATCAGAGTAAGTGGTTACTAGAGACCATGAGTAGTAAGTGGGCTTTTAAGCTAGAGGAAAGATTTCCAGGGATGGCATCGTACATTCTCACAATCTTGTACCCCAAAACTACTTAGACTAAATTCCAGATGACAGGTGGTAGAAACATACCAGCTGCCTGAAAAGGTGGTACCCTTCTGATGTCAAGAATGCATGGGAGCGGGGAACTGAACTAAAACTGCTTCATGAACTATAAGGTTGAGAAAAGAGAAATACTTGTAAAAATACTCTATGCATGATATGTGTTTTAAAGTATTATTTATGTCTAAATTAGTGCAATACATATTATAAGTAGACACTTGACTATTTCATCTATGTCTTTTTCAGTTTACGTAGTCAATTCAGCTGAAGTTTTCTTGGTTTTCTCTAGACAAACAAGAAGTTGCCTACTATTCAGAGGATCATTAAAGACGTGAATGGATATTTAACAGCCATATAGCAAGGCCTGGATATATCAATGGCAGATCTCAATATATTCTGTCAACAGAGAAAATCATTGCAGATATCCAATGAATTATTCATTGATCTTATCCTAGCACCCATGATATTAATGAGCCCATTTAGTAGAATATGTGAATCTGTCTCAAATTCTTTTCTAAGAAATCTAATGTGAAATTCTCATACTTATGATTTTAGCGTAAGGCATGAAATACAGGATGGAGGATTTAAAAATAATATTTTAAGGGCCCCTTTTTGTGAACAGCTGACAAGATTAAACACATTTTTATAATATAGTCAATTCTCTATAACTACATTTGTAGACTATGGATTCCTAAATACTCTTCTGCTCTTATCCACTGTTGGTAGTAATATAAATTGCAACAATATTTTAGAGGGCAATTTGGTAATGTACAGAATAAGCCTTGAATTATACATAATTCTTACTATAGTAATTCCAATTAGAAAAATTACTCTCTGAAATAAAGAGGTGCATAGAAATTCAGTCAAGGTAAGTTTTTAAGAGCATTGTTTATAATGGCAATGATCTGTAAACAACCTAATGGGATGATGAAGAAATATATTTTGAGACATACATATGATACAATACCATGCAGCCATGAAAAATAATTTTGCAGAAGTATATTTTTTGACGTGGAAAATACTGTTAAGTAAAAGGGAGGTGATAGAGTACCAGGTAAACTATACTGAAATGTTAACAGGGTTTATGTGTAGGGGATATATTATAAATGTCTTTTTTTACTTGTTTTCTATCATTCCTTTAATAAATCTTTTTTATATAAATCATTTTAAAGCTTTAAGGAATCACCTCTCTCTAAGATTCTGCCATACAATTGTATTCATAAAGGTTTTTGCCTAACTCTGCGGCATTTTCAGTATTTATAGTGGCACATTTACTCACTGCCTGTGACACCTTCATATTTGACAGCTGCCCATCAAGCTATCTTGATTCATCATAAAACATTCTAGAAGATGAGTCAGAGTCCAAGTCTCCCAACAATTCCCACATTCTTGACTAGGTAAGATGAAACAGTCTGGCTGGGAACGCATTCCTCCGCAGCCCAACTATGGCAGAAGAGACCAGCACAGAATATTTCAGGCTTACTGGAAGCAGCAGATATAGCAAGAACAGCTTTTATTCCCAAATATTATTCAGAACATTTGAAAAGCATAAACTGTTTCCATGTGTTTTTTCTTCCTATATCTGTTCTCTCTCTGTCGCCTTTCCCATTTAGTTTTTTTAGAGCTAAATTTCTTCTTATTCTTAACATTCATTCAGTAAATATTTATTGAGGATTGCTAAGTTCTCCATACTTGTCACTTATACTCAACTGTTACCCTTTCCTGTTTTCCCACATAACATTATACTTATTGAATGCAATCACTTTGATCTAGTTCCTTGCCTTGCCTGGGAAGAAACCTGGCTCTTTTCGGATGCCATAGCTTTCCCATATCACTCTGGACTGAGAGGTCCATGAGGAAAAGATAAATGATGCCTGCTTTGTTTACTACTAAGTACCTAGTGCCTTGCTAGTGGAAGGCATTCCTTGTATGCATCAATATCCAGTTCTTCTCTTCTTCTGGGCACACAGAAGACTCCATGTTCATCCCCTTGAAGTAGGAGAGGCTACAGGACTAGTTCTGACCAATGGATTGCCAGCTAAGTGATGTGTGTCACTTCCAGGCAGAAATTTCTAAGAGCAGTTCTGGACAGCATTTTCTCTGTTGCAGTGATCCTTGAAGAGGTCTTATATCAAGACGGTTAGGATAAAAGACTAAAGTGATCCAGACTGCTACATGGAGAAGAGATGCCCAATAAAGCCATCTAAATAAACAGCAGACTTCTTAGTTAGTGGGAGAATTAAACTTCTGTTGTGTTTAAGCAAATGAGATTAAGGGGTCTTTATTACTTCAGTATAAGGTGGCCTATGATGATTAATACATTATCTGTGGCATAAAATTAACTGCTTTAAAAATATCTGTTGAATGAATAAAGGTGTAGGAAAAATGATTTACATTTGCAGAGCTCCTGCTATGTTCAGGGTCCTACACTAGGCACCTGATCATAACCTTAAAGCCTCTCAACCAAGTGGTCATACAAATATAACTATTCCTTCATTCACGATCACACAGAAGAAATTGCATCTGCATTTGAAATCATGTCAAATTACTCTAAAGTCATATTCTTTCTTCTGTACAGTTTTCGACTTCTTCCTTTCTTCCTACATATAAAGAGAAGGAAAAGAGAGCTGGTACCTTCAGTCCATGGTATTGTTTCCAGATCATCAAGCAATGAACAATTCTTAGATTGCTACTTGAAGTTAAAACCCACTGGATAAGATGTGGCAATAAGAAAATGGGGGAGTAACATGGGATTATATGATCTCTCCCACATCATGGTTTCAAATTTCTTCACCTTTTCTTATACCCTCCATCTTTGCTTCCTTGTTATGAAGTACCATGTTACTTTCAAATTCAGTCCTGTGTTCCTTATTCCAAAACATAAGGCTTCTCTCTGCCACCCTGTGCTAGTTGTCATGATCACTTACCTCTCTATTATCCTTCGATTATCCCTCTATATGTCTGCCAGCAATGATCAGTTTTGGCTTCCTGCCACAGGTGCTGCTTCTGCTTTTAATATGGTGCTTTGAATAGAATTCAACAGATAGTCTTATGAGGCATCAACTTCTCCACCTCTCCCTCCCTCTGATATCCACCAGTGCCTTCCTTTCTCTAACTCCACCAGCCCTTTCCACCATCATTTAGTTACAGGTGACTAGAGCCAGGAATATTCACTATGGCTTTCTCTGAATGTTATTCACACTGCATTCTGCCCTTTACTTTCAGAGGAAGAATGAAGTGTACATTTCAGAGAGAAGTGGCTCTGCCACTCACCAGAGATATGACTATTTATTTGTATGTTGTATAAACTTGCACAGCCTCAGTTTTTTCATCATTAGACAGGGGTAAAAATAATATCTACATTTAAAACATTGCTAGGGATGAAGTGCCTGGTACTTTGCAGGTACACAATAAACTCTCATTCTCTACATCTTTGGTATTTGTGGCATTTCAATATTTTAGAAATGTTAACTAGTTTAGTCCATCTCCCTGCCATCCCAAAATATTCAAGAAAATAAGATGGTTGTGTTCATTACTTTGGGGAAGGTATGACCCAGAGGAAAAGCCCCCTAACCCCCACAAAAAAAGGGAGAGTCTTTTTGGCTGGTCACAGGAGCAAAAGCCTTTGCAGAAATGGTAAGGGCTTCAGACAGGTACAAGTATATAAGTAAAATGCCATGTGAATGGAGCATATACCTTCCTGCACCAGGTCAGTGTTCCACCTCTAGACAAGAAAAATGGAGGACTGATGGGGCAGACTTGAGGAGAACAGAAGTGTGAGAGTCCTTGAGCCATGCACTGCACTTCGTGGGTGAGGCAGAAGCATGACTCCAGACAGTGAATGTCTAAGGGTATGCACACAGTACTGGGGACATTTGTGAGAGACCCGGGTTCTGTCCCTGGGTCAAGAAGATTCTATGGAGAAGGAAATGGCAACCCACTCCAGTACTCTTGCCTGGAAAATCCCATGGATGGAGGAGCCTGGTAGGCTGCAGTCCATGGGGTCACAAAGCGTCGGACACGACTGAGCGACTTCACTTCACTTTTACTGAGCCATGCAGGCATCAACTTGGAGCCAGGATTTCCTTGAATGTCATGGAAAAATCACAGAGCTATTGACAGACTGATAGAAGCAAGGGATCCTTCAGCAGTGGCCTGAGAGGAATAACGACCAGGAAAATGGAAGACAGAGAGTCTTGAATGGCTTGAGCTTTCCATCACCATATTGAAATGGGCCGTTGTACAGAAAGTAAGTCATAGAAAAATAAAATTCTAATTTATGCATATCAGGGTTTCAAGCCATCTGCACATTCATATTCTCATCTTTCCTTTCAAGAGCAGAAGCAGAGATGTGTGCCTTTCCACATCCAAAGTCTTTTAGAGCTCTAGATGTTCTACCTTGTATCTTCTTGAGAAATCTGCCTTCTCATGGTCAGTTTCCTTCCTAAAACCTGTGATCCTATTCCTTCCTCCACAATTTCTTCATGTGTATCTTGGGCATTTTTGAGTTATCCTTTTGACCTGACACCATTTATCGACAACAACAGTCCCAATAATATACTCCTTCTGGGTGACTTTTCACAGATCCTTTCATCTTAGAATACTAGCTATAGCCTCCTTTCCTACCTCCTGGGTCTTTCCTACATCTTCGCTCCCATTCTTTCATTCTCTTAGATGAAAATGCTCTCCAACAATACTAATACCCACCTGTGTCCCCCTTCATTCTCATTTCATATTTCCTCCTACATTTGATACGACTGACTTTCTTAGAAGCAATCCTAGCTTGGTTTCCAAATAGTGTATTTAGACTACAACCTAATGACCTCCTCAATGAAATCTTCCCACTCATTCCATCCAGCAGGCCACCCAGTGAAAACCAAATTCAAGGAATCATTTTTCCCAGTAGGTCTCTCAACATGATTCCCTTTTAAACCTCCCTCTGCTGAAAGTTCAGACCCCCCAGGTTTCTGCTGAACAATGATTCCCACTCTTCCTGGATACTGTAGACAGTAATTTCATTCAGCTGTCTAACTTGTCAATGACCTCTCTTTTTCTACAGTTTTTGCCAGAAAGCCCATAGAAACCCATGACTCAAATAACTGGTCTGCCATGAAGTGTCTTAATTAAGATAAACTGGTCTTTCCCACTCTTGGGACGTTCCTTAGCAGCTACCGTTACACATACTTTTAAACCATCACAATGTATGCAATTGCTTCCTCTCAGACCTGGGAGTTTCTATGGAACTAAGCTCTTTCCCCAACTCATTACTAAGTCCTTCTGTTTCCCTCTGTAATAACGTTTCTCCTTGTCAACTGTGGTGACCTGAGCTGTAATTTGAGACTGAGTAATCATTTCGATTTTCTTTTGGACTATAACATTTCCCTCAAGAGATATGCAGAAAATACATTCAGCACTCAGAGTGTGCATGTCTGACTCTTTACAACCCTATGGACTGTAGCCTGCCAGGCTCCTCTGTCCATGGGATTTCCAAGCCAAGAATACTGGAGTAGGTTGCCATTTCCTCCTCCAGGGGATCGTCCCGAACCCAGGATTGAACCTGTGACTCATGTTTCTTCTGCATCGCAGGTGAATTCTTTACCACTGAGTCATTGAGGAAGCGTACATTCAGTTGCTTACTGGTTATTCTGAGAACTACTCCTGTAGTGAGAACTTTCTCTCAGGAGAAGATTAGGAAATTCTTTGATATTATTGAGAATTGTTGTGTTTCTACTTCTCATAAAGGAAGATGCATAATTTTTGTTTCCTGCTTTACCCTGACTTCCAGGAAGCTTACAGTTAAGTTTTCACATGCTCAAATCTCAGCATCGGTCAAATGGAAATAACAGTACCAAAAAATATAATAGAAAATTTAAAACTCATTGGATGAGCTCAATAATAGGATATTGCAGAGAATAGAATCAGTGTTCTTGAGGTAAACAGAGTTTACCCAATGTGAACAACAGAGAAAATGGACAAAAAGAAAAAATAAGAAAGAACTGAACCTCAGGGAGTTGTAGGACAGGAACAATTTCTTACAACTGTATGTGAATCTATAATTATTTCAGTATGAATTTCAATGATAAAAATGCATGTCCATTGCACTCAATTAAAAATAATTCTGAAATATATGATGTATGCACTGAAAGCCCCTGTTTTCTGATTCTCCTGATTCTACTCCTCAAGTGTAAGCACTATTAATAACTGGTGAATAGGCTTCCTGACCAATTTCTATGCATATGCACAAATATATATTTGTGTGAGTGCATTTTTATTTATGTTTTAGTTTATAAACATGAGATTACTATCATTCTGCACTTTCCATTTTCACTAAATACATCACATATATCTACATACGTCAGTGCATATAGATATCTAATTTAATAGTGTTTATCTAATATTTCACATTTAAAGTAAATTCTCCTACTAATGGACATTTACGTTAGTTCTAATTCAATGCTATTTCAAACCATATATCTAGTTCTTTTTATAACATTTAAATTTCTCTTTTGTGGAATCTTATTTATTCTTGTTTTTCCTGCTACCCTGCAAATGTAGCCATCTCAAATCTCTAACGATGATCTATTTCCCCTTTCCTACAATGTTTACATACCTTATCGAACGATAGTACTTTCAAAGTTTCTCCGACTCACTCTACTATGTTGTAAGTTCCCTGAGGGCAGAGCTCACCTTCTGTTTGCCCTGTATTCCTCCTGTGCAGAATTAGGCCTGGCATATAGTTTAAAACAAAGCTAGTGGAGGTGATGGAATTCCAGTTGAGCTATTTCAAATCCTGAAAGATGATGCTGTCAAAGTGCTGCACTCAATATGCCAGCAAATTTGGAAAACTCAGCAGTGGCCACAGGACTGGAAAAGGTCAGTTTTCATTCCAATCCCAAAGAAAGGCAATGCCAAAGAATGCTCAAACTATTGCACAATTGCACTCATCTCACACACTGGCAAAGTAATGCTCAAAATTCCCCAAGCTAGGCTTCAGCAATACGTGAACCGTGAACTTCCAGATGTTCAAGCTGGTTTTAGAAAAGGCAGAGGAACCAGAGATCAAATTGCCAACATCTGCTGGATCATGGAAAAAGCAAGAGAGTTCCAGAAAAACATCTATTTCTGCTTTATTGACTATGCCAAAGCCTCTGACTGTGTGGATCACAATAAACTGTGGAAAATTCTTCAAGAGATGAGAATACCAGACCACCTGACCTGCCTCTTGAGAAACCTATATGCAGGTCAGGAAGCAACAGTCAGAACTGGACATGGAACAACAAGACTGGCTCCAAATAGGAAAAGGAGTACGTCAAGGCTGCATATTGTCACCCTGCTTATTTAACTTCTATGCAGAGTACATCATGAGAAACGCTGGGCTGGAAGAAGCACAAGCTGGAATCAAGATTGCCGGGAGAAATATCAATAACCTCAGATATGCAGATGAAACCACCCTTATGGCAGAAAGTAAAGAGGAACTAAAAAGCCTCTTGGTGAAAGTGAAAGAGGAGAGTGAAAAAGTTGGCTTAAAGCTCAACATTCAGAAAACGAAGATCATGGCATCTGGTCCCATCACTTCATGGGAAATAGTTTGGGAAACAGTGGAAACAGTGTCAGACTTTATTTTTCTGGGCTCCAAAATCACTGTAGATGGTGATTGCAGCCATGAAATTAAAACAAGCTTAGTCCTTGAAGAAGTTATGACCAACCTAGATAGCATACTGAAAAGCAGAAACATTACTTTGCCAACAAAGGTCCATCTAGTCAAGGCTATGGTTTTTCCTGTGGTCATGTATGGATGTGAGAGTTGGACTGTGAAGAAAGCTGAGCACTGAAGAATTGATGCTTTTGAACTGTGGTGCTGGAGAGGACTCTTGAGAGTCCCATGGACTGCAAGGAGATCCAACCAGTCCCTTCTGAAGATCAGCCCTGGGTGTTCTTTGGAAGGAATGATGCTAAAGCTGAAACTCCAGTACTTTGGCCACCTCATGCGAAGAGTTGACTCATTGATGCTGGGAGGGATTGGGGTCAGGAGGAGAAGGGGACGACAGAGGATGAGATGGCTGGATGGCATTACCGACTCGATGAATGTGAGTCTGAGTGAACTCTGGGAGTTGGTGATGGACAGGGAGGCCTGGCATGCTGCAATTCATGGGGTCGCAAAGAGTCGGACACAACTGAGCGACTGAACTGAACTGATAGTTTAAAGTTATTATTCTGAGTTGACTCTAACTCTAGTTCATCTCTCATGAATCTAATATTTTTATTGCCACAAACTATAAATTACCTTTTTAATTATTTATATAATGAAGTGACTACACAAGAGTCTTCACTTGGCTCTTCCAAAGACAACTCATCTCTAATACTTAAAAACTGACCTGCTGCCTTGTCAAATACAGCATTAATGGCTGAGCTCCTCTCTTGTACTGACACGTCTTCATCCACCCAATGTTCTAGGACTCAAGCATGATTCATTTCTGAACACAAAGAAGCTGCGTCCCAGTAGTCCTGATAAGCAACCCATAACCAATCTTGCCATTCTTCCCATACAGATAATTTAAGATTTCCTTGATAATCCATTTTTATAGTACAACGTTATCACTTCATACTTGACAACTGCAGTGAATTTCAGACTCTCCCTCTGCCAACTCAGCCTCCAGAATAATTCTTACATTTTCTTCTTCTATATGACTTTCCCTTTATATCTCTTTTCTGAAGTGTGTCCTAAAAACCATTACATTGAAATTAAGCCCCTCTAGCCAACATTCAAATATTTCAATCAACTCATTCCCTCAAATGACTGTTGATACTCATTCATTCCCATCCTCCTCTTTTTTTTTTTTTTTGCTGTTTTCCATCCACAACTCTTGTGCCTATAATCCTGAGTCTGGAACACATCTCTGCTCCTCTCTCCCACTCCTTGCCCACTGTCTCCTTTACTGACTTTGACTTTACTGCTACTGGTAGTCATTCATCCCTGTGAAATCCCATCTGCCTCCAAATCATACAGGAACATTTATAAACTACTGATGATTTCATGAATGTGTTCATTTACATTATCTAAAAATTGAATCGTATGTTGTCCTCTTACAATTAGTCTGAAATCTCAACCACAACAGTGAAATCCTTTGACTTTAGAGATCTTTGGAGTGAGTGAATGATAGCTTCATCATGGCTGAATACAGATAGTTACATTTTTTAAATTACAATAGGATAGGTCTATGAAATGACATGAAGGATCATGTGTTTTTTTTTTAAATGGAGGATTAAACATGGCCTGGATTATTAGATGCCTTTCACCCAGATGAATTTCAATTCTTAATAACAGGTTTTCCTATTCCATTGTGGACATTTTGTCACATCTAGAAATGACAAGGTCTTCAATCATCTGGCAAAGAATCTTAATTTGAAGAGAAAAATCTACTCCAAAACTTCTTTCCGATTTGAAAAATGTTGAAGTAGAAGTGGGTAGAGTGACTCATAAGAAATTTCTCCAATGGGAAGAAAAATGCTAAAATCCTGTTCATTTTATATATTTTGTCTTATTTCTAGACTCACATGAGACTGCTGTGTTTTTTTGGCTGACACAGAGATCTCCTAGAAGAGACATCTCCCTTACTCAGCAGCAACTGCGAAGCATACCAGATTGCCATGGCAATGACTGTGGGAAAGGAGGAACACAATATGGGATGTCTGTTCTATAAAGACCTGCTCAAAATGACGTGTTCTTGTTGCTGCATATGTTGTATTTTTTCATCTCATAAACAGTATTAATTATGTATCTCCTCTCTTCTCCTACAGTCTCATAAATGAAATAAATCTGTATTATTCTACTTAGTCCCATAGCATAAAAGAAAAAAGTTCAGCCCCGAATTTCACTACCCAGCCTTTTGTTGCTTATTATTTAAAGGTATTAAGAACTACTCATATTAGGTGCCAAAGTAGACTAATAATTTATATGGAAAAGAATAAAGGACTCTGAATATGGTGACAGCATCACATGCTCAAAATTAACTATACTGTTCAGGAAATGACTCTCCAAAATGAGAAGCCTCATGAACCGAAGTCTTAATTAGTTAAGTCTACTGATTGCCAGTAGGTATCAGAACAATTTATATCTGGTCAAGAATGGATAACAAAGTCAAGTATGTTAGTGTATTTGGTGAGAGATCTTTCTGATTAAATAGTCTGCTTTAGTGGTGCATGTAGAGCTGAAAGAAGAAAAAAAAGATGCTTATTGGAAGCTAATAATAATCGATTTATGACTATATTACTAATTGTGTGTTTTATCAGGATAAGTGAAGTAAAATAGTTTACACAGATGATAGAATCTAGTGAAATAGTTAAAAAAATATTAGTTCTGATATTTAGTAGCTGTAATCCAGGACAAATTACCAAACCCATATGAGATTTAATTTCTTCATTGTAACAATCTGGCTGCTGCTGCTGCTGCCGCTGCTGCTGCTAAGTCGCCTCAGTTGTGTCCAACTCTGTGCGACCCCATAGACGGCAGCCCACCAGGCTCCCCCGTCCCTGGGATTCTCCAGGCAAGAACACTGGAGTGGGTTGCCATTTCCTTCTCCAATGCATGAAAGTGAAACGTGAAAGTGAAGTCACTCAGTCGTGTCCGACTCTTAGCGACCTCATGGACTGCAGCCCACAAGGCTCCTCCGTCCATGGGATTTTCCAGGCCAGAGTACTGGAGTGGGGTGCCATTGCCTTCTCCGAATCTGGCTAATAACACTCAGTTCAAAGAGCTGTTGAAAGGATTAACTTAGATGATGTATAGAGAACAATTTTCAGTGCCCAGGAAACAAAGAATACACAATAAGTGATGGCTGCTATTATAACTACTGTTATAATAATTATAATCATCATTGTTTTAGTCTTCATTTATAGAACTGGGAATTTAAGAATAGTCTAGTGAGTTCGATAGCCACTATAATTGGACAAAAAACAAAGTTTGCGATACTTTACCATCAGTCATTTCTAGTACAAGCAGAATGTGTCATTGTCGAACTTTTCAAGTTTACCTTGATAGTTACACACAAAGGCATCTAAAGTGTCAAATACGTTACATGTGCAAATAATATCATAAGCACTCAATAAATGGCACTTATCATCTACAACACAGAGTTATTAATACAAATGTGATTAAAAGTAAAGTTTGTGTATAAAGGCACACATGTCCTTAACTGAATTTGTCTTCTCAGGACAGTATCCTTAATTCTGTCAAATGACACCATTAATCTTGTCACCAAACCCACAATTAGCTCAGACACCCTCACAACAATATATTAATCCTGAACCAACACCATATTACCACCCAAGTATATTTCTCTTTTCTTGATATGGTTTAGATGCTCATCATTCCTTCCTAGAACTATTATAACATCATATCAAATCACTTTCCTAAATAATTAAAACAGAAATTGGACAAGTCAATGGTCATTTACCCCCTTCTTCACTTGGATGTTATCCAAAGGCAACAAGGAGAAGTGGAAATACAGTGCAAATGTAATCTTCTACAACAATAAGACATAAACCCTCCTGAACCACACAATAGATGGAAAAGCAGCTCAGAATAATGAAGATCAAACAGGTGGACAGGTGGAAGTGGGATGGAGGAAACCCCCTGCTTCTTAGGGAGAGCTGGCAGAACGCACTTCTCCCAGGGAAGAGTGTGCCATGTATGCAAGACCAAAATCCCTCCTTAGCAAAACCTCAACAGGGTTTGTGGGCTGCTGATGCTAAGAACTTCCCTGTGCCTGGGTCCATCTTGAGAAACAGAGAATGAAGTTTAAGAAAGAGATCAGACAGAGAAGGCATTTTTTGCAAGAAGTAGTCTGTCTGACAATCATCTTTTCTGGGAGGATTACGGAATGATATTGGCTGGTACATGAAATAATTTTGTTCCTGACTACATAATTCACTCATTTTTATGGATTTGAATGGCACCAGAATTGAATTTCCCACAAACATCCTAAAATAAAGGTAACCTTTTAAAAAGGTAAACATTACAAAATCTGTTCCTTCTGCTTTAGACTCAAATTTTATGGAATTCATTTTTACAAAATGAAATCTATATCATACTTTCCAAATGAGAACTTACCCAAAGATGCAGTAGTATGTGTATATTCATTTATGACAATATTTTCATTTAGGAATAAGTTCACACATATTCTAGGAACAGTATGTATTTAAGATAAAAATTAACTAATTTTTCATTTCTTTTGCAAAGAGTTTCTTCAATATTTCTTCCAATTTGACTTAATATTATTATACTTTTAATACTTTTTCAGTTACTTAAACTTAAAAGTTAACATATATGTTAGTATATTTCAGACTTGAGAAATATTCAAATGATGGACAATTTTAACCATTCAAATCACAGAAAGAAGCTACTGGTTTTATATCTTTGATGCATTTGTAGGAGAGATATGTAATAAATGCCTCTTATTGAGTGTTTTCATCTGTAATCAGGCTTGTAATACAAAACCCACCAAAGAAAGGTTATAAAGGGATCTTTTATTTACTTGATTATCAATTATCTTTAGGATGAATGCCAAGCAGACCAGCTTTACATTCAAGATGATACATAACAAAATGTTGTTGGTTCTGTGCATGCTAAGTCACTTCAGTCTTATCTGACTCTCTATGACCCTACTGCTGCTGCTGCTCCTAAGTCGCTTCAGTCATGTCTGACTCTGTGCGACCCCATAGACGGCAGCCCACTAGGCTCCTCTGTCCCTGGGATTCTCCAGGCAAGAATACTGGAGTGGGTTGCCATTTCCTTCTCCAATGCATGAAAGTGAAAAGTGAAAGTGAAGTCGCTCAGTCGTGCCCGACTCTTAGCGACCCCATGGACTGCAGCCCACCAGGCTCCTCGGTCCATGGGATTTTCCAGGCAAGAGTACTGGAGTGGGGTGCCATTGCCTCCTCTGGTGGGTTCATTTAATTAGAATTTTTTTACAGTGTATTAAACTATAACAATTGACAAAAACAACAAAAATCACTCATCTAGTATAAGTTTTTGGCCCTAGGAGAAGAATATCCTTGTTTGAAGTTAGGAATTCATTCAATGAAGGAGAACTATGTATGTCTGTCTGTCAGACAGAACTTACACAAAGCACTGGGATGCAAGAATGACTAAAGAGAATGAGAGACCCAATCCTTAAGAAGTCTAAATTCTAGTCAAGAAGAGAAGCTGTTCTCTCTGTGCTGTGATTTGAGAGATAAGAAGGAAAGTCCATTGTCCACAAAGCTCATCTATGACTTTTACTGTCTGAAGTTCCCTAAGCCCGGAGCTTTTGGTATATCTCCGTATGCTTAGTCACTCAGTTGTGTTCAACTCTTAGTGACCCTCTGGGCTGTACCCCACCTGGCTCCTCTGTTCATGGGATTTGTCAGACAAGAATACTGGAGTGGGTTGTCATTTCCTCCTCTAGGGGATCTTCCCAACCCAGGGATTGAACCCAAGTCTCTTGTGTCTCCTGCATTGCAGGTAGATCCTTCACCTGCTGAGCTATTGGGGAGGCTCATATCTTGGTAGTACAATAAAGTTTTAACAAAGTACTCCGTTCACAGAAGGTTGGTCCTAAATATTATTTGATGACTGGATGGTTAGATGAATAAGTGAATTTCCTTTTTGTGTTTCATTTTAGAAAAGCAGGTAAACAAGCAACCTCTTTAAAATGTAAATATCCTGGAGGAGATAAGACATCAAGATATTAGCAAGAATGTACATGTTGGTGTGATTTAATTTAAAGTTATATGTATGTATATTATGTATCTTGTATTCTTTGGGGATTAATATATTGAATTAGATTACTAAGCATGTAAATTCGATGATTAAAGTAGGAAGGCCAAGAATATGAGATTTTGAAATGTGAAGAATGCACAAGGAAGGCTAGAATTGTGTGGAATAGCAAATGAAAGGAAGTTTGGAGTGCCTGGGTGAAAGCTAAATGACTCACACTAGAAGGAGGATAAATGTACAAAAAAGCGAGATGGGGCGGTTCCTGCCTTGCAAAAACTTCACCCATTTCACATTTGCTGGAGGCTGGCTTTTAAAGAGTTGATCTGCAAAAAGTAAAGCTTTTTTTTTTTTTGAATATTTTTCTTTTTTGGCCATGCACCAATGTATGTTTATGGAATCTGAGTTCCCTGACCAGGGATAGAATCTATACACTCTGAACTGGAAGCACAAAGTCTTAACCACTGGGCCACCAGAGAAATCTCTGTAAAGCTTTTTCAATGGTCTCAGTTCACAAGTTCTGGGCTCTGGCACACGAGAACAGGGCTTTTCAAGGAGCTCCAGTAGGATGGGGGGCATCAAGCTGGCATCACCAACTTCATTCCAGCCCGGGGGCAGTCCCATATACAAGGAATGGAAGGATGGAGCCATCGTGTCCACTGAACTGTTCCCTTCAATTTAGAATTACACGGAAATGTGAAGATAAGCAATGAGACCAGTTTTGGTTGAATCTTTCTACCTCCCTAGTTCAAGTTCACAACCGGTTTAGTTCAGTGTTCTTTCTTGAAACACATGTGGCTCAGGCGCCAAGGAGTAATGTGTCTAACAGAATCCCTTGTTCAATTATCCTCACGTCCTCAGTGAAGTGTTGCCTGACTCTTCCAGGCAGAATTACTAGCTTTCTCTTTTGGGTTTTCACTTATTATGTTGTAATGCAATTATCAGGGAGCTCTCTGAGGTAGGGGTCTCAAAAGAAGTCTTATCAATACATGTGGAGAAGGATAATATTTGAATACTAAGTATTAATATTAGTATTAATCAATGTGCTTAATGGACTTCTTGCCTCAGTGTTTCCTACTTTTCCAATCCTCCCCTTGCTTCTCCCCCATCCACCAGCAACAAGGATATTCTAGTCTTTGCCCTTAATATAGTTATTAAGCAGAAATGCAAAGAGAAGACAAACAAATAGTTAATTCTTGATTTCCACATTAGAATTCTGAGGCTGAGGTCTATATAACAGTTTTGGAGAATAATACTGAGTAGGTTTTTCTCAACACTCTTCCTCACTCATTTCACTCCCTTTTCTCCAATCCGTGGGTGAAGAGAGGCATGCGTAAGAGGATGGAGACAATCCCGAGTAGACTCCAAGGCTGAAAATGGGGGATCCTGGGGGCAGGGAGGAAAAGCCAGTGTGTTGGGAGAGCGACCTTGGTCGTCTGCCTTTTCTTCTAGAAACCAGCAGGTTTGCAGTAGCTCCACTGGCCAGCATGTCATGGGATCAACTGAGCAAATTAAACAGCCTGAGTCAGACAAAAAGCAGATTTGCTGGGTTTTCTGAGGTCTAGAAGTGGAATGGGAGAGCAGCCAACATTTCCAAAAGCCCTGAGTAAGAGAAAGACATTTCCAGAGAGTGAGTGCTGCACAGAGAGTCTCCTGCGGTGCACATAGCATGAACAGCTCCGTGTACAGGCAGATGGGAACTGAACATACTAGACTCCAGCTCTGGGGTGTCAATCCTAAAGGAAATCAACTCTGAATAGTCATTGGAAGAACTGATGCTGAAGCTGAAGCTCCAATACTTTGGCCACATGATATGAAGAGCTGACTCATTGGAAAAGACCCTGATGCTGGGAAAGATTGAGGGCAGGAGAAGGGGTGACAGAGGCTGAAATGGTTGGATGGCATCATCGACTCAATGGACATGCATTTGAACAAACTCTAGGAGTTGGTGAAGGACAGGGAAGCCTGGCATGCTGCAGTCCATGGGGTCACAAGAGTTGGACATGACTGAGTGGCTGAATAACAACCGGGAGGTGACACAGGACAATATTCTTTTCAAAGGATGCCAGTGTGGGCCTGTGCCTATTGAGACCAAGCTTTCTCCTTCGATGCTCCTAAGCATCATTAGGACTTGAAGTGCTACTTGAAGGAGAAATCAGGGGAACTGTAATTTTACTGATTTATCATAAATCCACTGAGACAATCCTGAGGCAAGAGAGTCAGGTTATGGAGAGACAAAAATTAATAATAACAACATAAACTTATATAACCTTTATATGGATCAGAAGCTGTAATAAGACCATGCGATGGATAAAATAATTTTCTCCTCAGAACTCTGTGAGGTAGGCAACATTCTTCCACATAATTTATAGACAAAGAAACCAAAGCCTTGTGAGTTCCCAGAGTGGCCCAGTATAAAGGGTAGACCTGGGACTTGAACCAGCAGTCTGTGCTCACAAATTACAACCCAGTGTATGTGGACGCTGGGGGTGCCAAATTCCTTGCCTCTGGTAAACGTGTACTGAATGTAAAAATCAATGAGTGAATAGTTGTATCTTGGATTCCTTTTATGTTGTACTATAATTCAAGTTCATTTAATATGGCTCTTTTACAAATAGCTAAATTACAAATTTCTTTCATCTAAAAGGGCAATATTATTGTAATATATATATTTTTATTACTTCTTATTAAATAGTATAGCTGATATCATGTGAAATACCGGGCTGGATGAAGCACAAGCTGGAAGCAAGACTGCCGAGAGAAATATCAATAAGCTCAGATATGCAGATGACACCATCCTTATGGCAGAAAGCAAAGAGGAACTAAAGAGCCACTTGATGAAGGTGAAAGAGGAAAGAGAAAAAGCTGCCTTAAAACTCAACATTCAAAAAAATGAAGATCATGGAATCTGGTCCCATCTCTTCATGGCAAATGGATAGTGAAACAATGGAAACACTGACAGACTTTATTTTTTTTGGCTCTAAAATCACAGCGTGGTAACCACAACCATGAAATTAAAAGATGCTTGCTCCTTGGAAGAAAAGCTATGACAAGCCTAGACAGTGTATTAAAAAGCAGAAACATCACTTTGCCAGCAAAGGTCCATATAGTCAAAGCTATGGTTTTTCCAGTAGTCATGTATGGATGTGAGAGTTGGACCATAAAGAAAGCTGAGCGCTGAAGAATTGATGCTTTTGAACTGTGGTGTTAAAGAAGACTCTTGAGAGTCCCTTGGACTGCAAGGAGATCCAACCAGTCAATCCTAAAGGAAATCAATCATGAATATTCATTGGAAAGACTGATGCTGAAGCTGAAGCTCCAATACCGTGGCCACTGGATGTAAAGAGCTGACTCACTGGAAAAGGCCCAGATACTGGGGAAGATTGAGGGCAGGAAGAGAAGGAGACGACAGAGGACGAGATGGTTGGATGGCATCACGAACTCAATGGACATGAGTTTGAGAAGCTCTAGGAGTTGGTGAAGGACAGGAAACCCTAGTGTGCTGCAGTCCATGGGGTCACAAAGAGTCAGGCACAACCGAGCGACTGAACAACAACATATTTAATTTACAATATTATATTAGTTTCAGATGCACAACAGAGTGAATCAGTATTTTTATAGATTATACTCCATTTAAAATTATCATAAAATATTGGCTGTACTCCATGTGCTGAACAGTATTCCTTGTATATTATTTTTTTATACATAGTAGCTCGTATGTACGGAGGTGATGGCACCCCACGCCAGTACTCTTGCCTGGAAAATCCCATGGATGGAGGAGCCTAGTAGGCTGCAGGCCATGGGGTTGTGAAGAGTTGGACACAACCGAGCGACTTCCCTTTCGCTTTTCACTTTCATGTACTGGAGAAGGAAATGGCAAAGCACTCCAATGCTCTTGCCTGGAGAATTCCAGTGACGGGGGAGCCTGGTGGGCTGCCGTCTATGGGGTCACACAGAGTCGGACACGACTGAAGTGCTTTAGCAGCAGCAGCAGCAGCTTGTATGTAATATATTTTAAAATAAATATCTTGCATGTAAACATTTTAGGTTAAGGCATGAATGGAGCTTGTTTTTGCTGTTATTTTACTTAAGTCCTATTGACTCATTTTCCCTAGCCTAAGTCAGACTTTGAGATATGCTGCTTTATTTTTCCTTACCTCTTATTCACTTCACCTATTAAAATTACCTCTTATTCAGTCTGCTGCTGCTGCTGCTGCTAAGTCGCTTCAGCCGTGTCTGACTCTGTGCGACCCCATAGACAGCAGCCCACTAGGCTCCTCTGTCCCTGGGATTCTCCAGGCAAGAACACTGGAGTGGGTTGCCATTTCCTTCTCCAATGCAGGAAAGTGAAAAGTGAAAGTGAAGTCGCTCAGTCGTGCCTGACTCTTAGCGACCCCATGGACTGCAGCCCACCAGGCTCCTCCGTCCATGGGATTTTCCAGGCAAGAGTACTGGAGTGGGGTGCCATTGCTTTCTGCATACTAGTACCTCTTAATTTGGCTGTACATCAGAGTTGACTATGGCACTTAAAAAAGTTTTTTGATGCAAGGGCCCCACTTTTAGAAATTCAGGTTTAATTGGTATGAGGGGGACAGGCATTCTTAATTAAAAAAAAAAAAAAAACCCTCACTTTAATAGACAGCCAATATTGAGATCACTGATGTGGGAAGTGAAAACCATAGAAGGACTCTGAGCAAAATTACAAGAAGGTTGGGATATTTACCCTAGGTTTGAACTGCAGGGTGCTAAGGTCAGAGAAGAGAAAGTAAGAAGGTTATTATGCTAGTTTAGGTTTATGTGCATAGGGACTGAACCAGGGGTATGGTATAGAAATAAGATGGAAAGGGAAGGAATCCATGGAATAAATATTGTGAAGATGCATGTTATTGTTACAGAATAGTAAGCTTTCCCTTATAATTTCCTAATTTCATATCAGTCTGAAACCTGACATCAAGCTGCTTGAATTATCTAAAAACCAAAAAGCCTTCACTGAGAATTTAGTCTGAAGTAGCACGGGGCTGGTAATTTCCTTAAGCACTTGACACAGGCAAACACACATCCCTTCTGGAGAAATCCAGATACAACTTGGGCAATCCTCAAAGAATTGCCTTCAGTGAAGTTCCAAAAAATGTGGCTTCATGGTCAAAAATCAAAAACATATGGGAAACAAGGAATCATAAAAAGAAAAAAAGACAGCAGACCCACAAAAGTTTCAGATATTGGAATTATCAAATATGGAATATAAAAGTTGTATGTTTGAAGTGTTTTTATATAAAGTGAAAGCTGCTCAGTTGTGTCTGACTCTTTGCAACCCCATGGAATATACAGTTCATGGAATTCTCTAGACCAGAACACTGAAGTGGGTAGCCTTTCCCTTCTCCAGGGGGTCTTCCCAACCCAGGGACCGAACCCAGGTCTGCTGCATTGCAGGCAGATTCTTTACCAGCTGAGCCACAAGGGAAGCCCAAATATATGAAGAGCAGGCGATTATTAAAAATGACCAAAGTGTATTGAAAGAAGAAGAAGAAAAATAAAATGACTGAAATTAAGAGAGAACTAGTAATCTCAGAGATAAAACTAAAGGAAACATCCAGGAACCAGAAAATGGAATCCAAAGACATGGAAAGGATGAAAGAAAGATTAAGAAATAGATGATCAGAAAAATCAAGACAAGACAAAGAACACCAAAAAGAGAGAGAGAGAATGAGGCAGATATAATAGTGAATATTTTCCAGAAGTGATGAAACACATCAATTCAAAGATTTAAAAATTCTAACAAATCCCAAGTAAGCTAAAGAAAGAAATCCATTCCTGCACATAGGTGAAAGTGGAGCACACCAAAGACAAGATCTTCAAAGTAGCTAGAGAGAAAAGTCTGATTAAGTAATTTACCCACAGCAAAATGGGGAAGCCCCAGTGGTTCAGTGTAGAGAATCCACCTACAATGCAGGAGATGGAGTCATGGGTTCAGTCCCTAGGTCAGGAAGATCACCTGGAGAAGGAAATGGCAACCCACTCCAGTCTTCTTCCTTGGAAAATCCTATGGACAGAGGAGCCAGATGGGCTATAGTTGGACGTGACTTAATGACTAAAACAACAAGAACCATAGCAAAGTAAAGCTGAAAGGATTTAATCTCAACCTAGAATTGCATACTCAGAAAAGATATTCTTAAGAACAATGGAGAAATAAATGATAATTTCAGATGAGTTTGCCACAAGCACTCTCACTAAAAGCAATTTTTTAGGCAAGAAAAGGTCTAATGTGCAAGAGGGAATAATAGGCAAGGGAAGAGAAAAATATATGGGTAAGTTTGTATGCTAAAATCACCAGGGTAATTATTTTTAAAAATCAACAATTAGTAGACAGCAGTATGGAATGAAATAAATATTAAGAATGGCATTACTTTTGTATGTAGATATTTGCAGTGAGTTTTTATAAATAAAATGTTCTCATTTGTACATTTCAGTATTATTTAAAGTATTTTAAATGAATGTGTAATGTTCATAAAAAAGTTACATATTGTTCTTTCTTTTCTTTTCTCTGTTGTAATGCTAAAGCAAATTTTATTTGATTAATAGCTACTCTTAAGTCCCGAGCAGACAAAGTCTGTATACATGAATTTTTCCTTACAGTTGCACCCTCAATGCTTATTCCACTGCTCAAGAATTACTGAATGAATGAACAACCTCATACCGACTGCATATGCAACTTTCGTTAGGTTGAATAATGGCCCCCTCAGGAAATCTCCACATTCTGATTCTTGAAACTTGTGAATATTACCTTGTTGTTGTTCAGTTGCTAAATTGTGTCTGACTCATTGTGACACCATGGACTGCAGCACACCAGGTTTCTCTGTCCTTCACTATCTCCTGGAGTTTGCTCAAATTCACGTCCATTGAGTCAGTGTTACCATCCAACCATCCCATCATCCTCTGTTGTCCCCTTCTCCTCCTGCTCTCAATCTTTCCCAGCATTTGGGTCTTTTCCAATGAGTCAGCTCTTCACATCTAGTGGCCACCATATTGGAGCTTCAGCTTCCGCATCAGTCTTTCCAATGAATATTCAGAGTTGATTTCCTTTAGGATTGACTGGTTTGACCTCCTTGCTGTCCAAGGGACTCCTTACTTGACAAAAAAGGACTTTGCAAATATGATTAAGTCAAGGATCTTGAGTATGGGAAATTATTCTGGAATATCTGAGTGGCCCCTAAATGCAGTCGCTTATGTCCTCATAGTAAAGTCCTCATGAGTAAAGTCGCTCAGTAGCGTCCAACTCTTTGCAACCCCATGGACTGCAGCCTACCAGGCTCCTCTGCCCATAGGATTTTCCAGGCAATAGTACTGGAGTGGATTGCCATTTCCTTCTCCAGGGGATCTTCCCAACCCAGGGATCGAATCCAGTTCTCCCGCATTGTAGACAGACGCTTTACTGTCTGAGCCACCAGGGAAGGGGGAGGTAAATGGAAATCTGATACCGATGGAAGAGGAGAAGGCAGTGTGACCCCAGAGGCAAAGAACAGAGACTGAAGATTGCTGGCAGCCTTCAGAGGCTAGACGATGTACGGAAGTGGGAAGGAGGTTTCTTCCTCAGACTGTCCAGAGATACTCAAGCTCTGCTAACATCGGATTTCAGCTTGCTGATACCAATTTTGTACTTCCGGCCTCCAGGAATGTGATAGAAAAAATTCCTGGTATTTTGGGGCCTGTGCTATGTCTTTATTGCTGAGCACGGGCTTTCTCTAGTTGCAGCAAGTGGTGCAGGGTGTCTGCTCTCTAGTTGTAGAGCACAGACTTCTCATAGCAATGGCTTCTCTTTTTGCAGAGCACGGGCTCTAGGGGGCGGTCTCAGTAGTTCTGACACATGGGCTTAGTTACTCTGTAGCATGTGGAATCTTCCCAAACCAGGGCTTGAACCAATGTCTCCTGCATTGGCAAGCAAATTCTTCACCACTGGACCGCAGAGAAGCCCCATTCCTGTTGTTTTAAGCTGTCAATTTTGTGGCATTTTGTTATGATAGCCATCAGAAAAATAAGAGAGAGTTAAATGAAGAATCAGCCAAGAGAAAAATTCAGAGTTGCATGTGAGAGACACGGATGTACCACTCATAATTAAGAGTGTAATTCAGGGGGGAAAAGCAAGTGTTAGAACTGCAACGTGTTCTCTTTTAGAAAATGGCAGGGACACTGCGATCTTTGCAGGCAGTACACACCTGTCTTCCTTTCTAGTCTCTGGGCTTTTAAAAAGAGCAGAGGATTATGCCTTTCTTCTTTGGATTCCTGGTAGCAACCTATCACATAGCCCTTTGGTATCTGTTTTGGATATTAAGATGATAGATATTTTGCTGAAGACACCTGAAAAAGTGGCCAGCATTAGGTTTATGAATAATGAGGAGATTTTAAATGTCCAGCCTACACTTCATTCCAATGAAAGTGGAAAAACAAGAGTTAACCTTATCTGGTTTAGTACAATGACTGGCTTTATAAGAAGTTCAATAATAATTTTTTAAAACTTTTTATGTTATATTGGAATTGAGTTGGTTAGTGATGTTGTGATGGTTTCAGGTGAACAGCAAAGGACTCAGTCACATATGTACATGGATCCATTCTTGCCCAACACCCCTCCTATCTAGGCTGCCACATAACATTGAGCAGAGTTCCCTGAGCTATACAGTAGGTCCTTGTTGGTTATCCATTTTAAATACAACAGTGTGTACATGTTGATCTTGAATGAATGTAAGCAAGAAGAGTTAATAAGTGTTATCCTTAAAAGTTATTTGCTTGTTTCTTAAAAAGTCAAATGTAAACTTATCAGACAACTCAGCAATTCCATCCCTAGGTATCTACCTAAGCAAAATGAAAACATGTGTCTGGACAAAGACATTACGAAAATGTTCAGAGGAATATTATTCACAATCATTAAAAAATCAGAAGCAGTCCAAACATCTATCAAATGACAAATGAATAATCAAAATGTGTTATATTCATGCAAAGGAATATTATTCAACTTCAGAAAGGAACAGACCACTGCTATCTGCTACAACATGGACAAACCTCAGGAACTCTGATCTAAGTGAAAGAAACCAGATGCTAAAGATCACATAGTGTATGATTCCATTTACATGAAATGTCCAGAAAAGGCAAATCTGTAGAGACAGTAAGCACATTAGTGTTTTCCTGAGGTGAGGATGAAAACAGGGATAGACTGCAAAGGGGAATGAAGATTCTTACTGGGGAGATAAAAATGTTCTAAAATTGGATTGTAGTGATGGTTATAGAACTCTGTAAATTGATTAAAAGTCATTAAGTTGTATTATATAAAATGGAATTTGTGATATATAAATCTCATTAAAGTCATCTTTTTTAAAAAATTGTGTTTAAAAATGTGACATATAAATGTAGAAAGTGCTTTTTAGCAAATCATACCTTTAAAACTATTTAAGTCCTGCTCAAAGAGCACTGCTATTCTATAGTGAAGGCTTGGGGCAGCCATCTTGTAAAAAACGGAAATAATTTGTGATATTGACAATGTGGGTGCTTGATGTAAGAGCCTCAAAAAACATTTTTCCATCCAGGTTTAGTAATATCCTAACAATCACAAACATGTGAAGGGACATTTGGTAGCCTTTTATAGACTTCATTTACAAGGCAGATGCTGCTCCTTACAAGTGTTTGCTCTGTAGCTTAATTCCATTTTTTCTGTACAGTATGTACTTGTTTTGGGTAGGCTGAAAATGAAGACAAAAAAAGATGACTTTATTTAGCTGTTTCTTTTCTCCTCTTTTTTCAGGGAGTTAAGAAAAAATTGATTTTGACCAGTAAGAGATCGTGGGCAAAAGTGACAGTTTTATGTGAGGGAATGAAATAATTTGTATTATTTAGTAATAACAATAGCTAATGTTTATTAAGTGCTTATTCTCTACCAGGAACTGAGTTTACTTTCATATTATCATCTTCTTTAATCCTCAGAACAATCCTATAATGTACTTAATGTTACCCCTATCATGTAAAGAAGAAAACTGAAGTTAGAGAGTAGATAATTGTGACATCAGGACTTGTAGAGAGGTTGGACTTTACTATGCTATACCTAGGGGCTTCTCTGGTGGCTCAGTGGTAAAGAATCTGCCTGCAATGAGAAGACATGAGAGACGTAGGCTATCACTAGGTTACAACTGTTGCCCACAGAATTAGGATAAATGTAATGTTTAAAATCAGAAAACTTAAAATTGAATTTATATGATTCAAAATCCAATCTATTTTTAAATATAGGAATTGAACAGTTTTATTTGTTAGTCACTCAGTCATGTCTGACTCTTTGCGACCCAATGGGCTGACTGTAGCCTGCCAAGTTCCTCTGTCCAGGAAAATTGGAGTGGGTTGCCAATTCCTTCTCCAGGGGATCTTCTTCCCCTAGCAATCAAACCTGGGTCTCCTGCACTGCAGGCGAATTCTTTACCAACTGAGCCACCAGGGAAGCCCCAGGAATTGAAAACATCCATGCTCATAATACCCACATTTTTATCTTCAGTCCTGGCTGCTCTTCTGAATAAAAGACTTATATTTCTATCTTTCAACTTGAAACTTACACTTGTGTGTCTAAAAGATACCTCAGGCTTAAAATGTTCTAAAGAAACTTTTTAAACCTTATCCTCCCCATGTGTCCTCTATCTCAGTAAAGAGCACCTATGTTTATCCAAAATCTTTAAAATATATCCTGATTACTTCTTACAACATCCATTCCCATTACTCTAGTCAAACCACCACTGTATTTGTCTAGATTATTGGAACAGCTGTCTGCATTCATTCAGGTAGGGTGACTGCATTAAAAAATGGATTAAAAAATGTATAATAGGGCATGTCAAAATAATAGGCAAGTGGGCAGATCAAAAGGGCAGCCCTTTCCATTAGGGGTCAATCCAATGACCCAAGTCAAAAGAGTCACTATCAACCTTCTTAACAAGTGCCTTCCATGTCTGCTTTTCCAAAAAGAAAGAGAATGTGGTGGAATGTTGGGACATTTTTATAGTCCAGGCCTGGAAGTGGTCCACATCACTTCTGCTTATGTTTCCTGGCTAAGCCCAGTTATGCAGACACACCAAACTGTGGTGGAAGCTAGGAAATGTGGTCCAACTGTATGCCCTCCATAGGATAAAGACATTTTGGAGAAAAGCTAACCATCTCTTCCATACTGCCTCATTCTAGAACTCTGGCCCTCGGGTCGCAATTCTGAAGTTGGGGAAACAATTTCTCCTTTAAAAGAGTTCTTGTTAAAACCAAGAACTGGCCAGAGTAGGTGAAAGAGGCAGTTGTGTAAGGATTGTGTCTGATTTCAGAGTAGAAATATTTGACTGAAGGAAGGAGCCTTGAGAGGTGCCACCTAAAGCAGTAATTTTATGCTAAATCAGATGATAAAGTGGCAATCTACATGCTACTAACAGAGGTTCACTAGAATGGGATTTTCTAAAGAAGTATGTGTGGGCCCAGTTTCACTTATATAACAGGAAAACACTTTGGAGGAGGAGGAGGTGAAAATATACACTGAATCACAGAGAGATAATCAATTGAAACAGAGTTGTACTTTTTTTTTTTTTTTTTTTTTTCCTGATGGGGGAAAAATGTCAACAAAAGTTCTAAACTAAGTTTCTAGAAGTCAATCCATTATTTTCACGTCGATAGGGACAGTTTCTAGTATATGAATAGAGGAAGAGAACCAAAGTGATTTTGATTTTGATGTTGAAGGGACAGAGTATTTTAGGGGATATTGATGCTAAGAGCACTTTTTTGCTTTGTCTACATCCCACAGAGAAAGTTATCAGAAGTCAAAGAACTGACAAGATGTGATTTCAATGGAGGCAACACAGCAATGAAGACAAAATAGGATTCTGGGCAATAAATCTTTTTCTACTCTGTAAATACCCCCCTTTCAATATAAAGGCTCTTTAAGGAAATAAGACAACAAAGCTTTCAGAAGGGGCTTGATGCATTATTTATGAATTTATCAAGTGAAAAAAACATCCACTCAGACATTTTAATAAAAACTTTCAACTAATGTATCTAATTTTATTGGTATTAAAAAAAAGCCAATTATGAACTGGAAAGTTATTGTTTGTTAAACTGCTATACAGCTTTCTGCAAATAGAATATTTACAAACCACTTGGAATCACTTTCCCAAAGTTTCAGTTTCTGAAGGTCAAATAACTATGTAACTGCTTAATAAAGAAGCAAAGAAGTACCTCTAAATATCTCCCAGCTCTGATGGGCTTATATGCTACTCCTTAGGTGAGGTATTAGCAAAGCTTATTTATTTTCATTTCCAAGGCTTTTATTTGCTCATTCCCTTGTGGTAAAGCTGATTTCCATGATGATTCCCTTCTTAATTTTAATACCCTTTTTACTCATCATATAGACATAAGAATTTTCCATAAAATAATGAAATCCTTGCAAAGGAAATGAAGACAAGTCAGAGAATAAAGTAAACTAGCTCCTTTTTTTTTTTTTTCAATTAATTGATCCACTGTCATGTGCATATAAGATTTTTTTTTTAAATCTAGGAAAATAAGGTTAATTAACATAAAAAAGCCTCACTCCTCTAGATGCTGAATTTTGTATTTTACCCATGCTGCCTTAAGTGCCTTGATTTCCCAGTAATGACCTAGTTCTCCTAATGAGGAACATTAACCCCTGGCTGTAGCTGTCCAGGACTTAATTGTCAACTGCAGCTGAAATAGGAGAGTTTGCCGATCAGCAGGTATGCGGTATATTAACTCATGTCATTTCAACCCCTAATAAATAAATCTGTTGCTAAGGCAACAGGAAGATCAGCTCTATCAGTATTCTCCCCTCCCAGTAACCAGCTCCCCCCACCTTCCTCTTTTGGAGGAAACTGCCTTTCACACCAAGCTTAGGAAAAAAGAAGGAAATTAACTACATGTAACCATAATTAGAAGTAACATCATTTCTCATCTTAGAAACATATCTAAATTAATAAAAGAGGACAGCAAAGAGAGAAATGCTTTTGACTAAGATCACGATAAATTATTTCCTTCAACAGGAGATAGGCACTCTGAGGTACACATCTGAGCAAGAACAAATCTCAAACATTTCGTCTCTTTGTGTTTCTGAAATTTCTCCTTCTTTTGTTTAACCAACAAACGATGCTAGCCTGAATACTGCTGAAATAGCTAATTAGTTGCATAGCCAATAAAGATGATACAAGGGGAAAAAACCTTACATAATTTATAATAGTTATTGCTATTCTACCTTGGAATTCTTTGCTGTGATTGAGTTTAAAAAAAAAGAAATAAAAATCTGGTCACCGAACCTTAGTCTGAGTAATCTAAAGCTATTGAATCTCATTCACTTGAGATTGTAAACAGAAATTTAGAAAGTAATTTCAATGGATTATATTTACATGATTTACACATCTGGATTATGGCAGAGGGATAGGTGAAAAAATAAGGATCTCTCCTTCCAGATTTATTTTTTGATAATAAGTAAGAAATTACTTTGGTTTTGGCCACTTTGAAACTTTCTTCCAAAAACCCATCAGTTCACTTTTGTATACTACTCTTCTGTTAAGATTTAACAAAATTCTGAATCACATTTACAACTCCTATAAAGGCATTTCATTAAAAAACCTAAACCAAAAACAAATGAAAATATGCTTTGTAAAAGTAATGCTGATCTCACGGCCATCTCCACCTGTCACTCAGTTCATCTAATTCCTCTCTCTTGCCAGGATGAGACACTTGTCCTCAACTGGACGAACTGAGCAAGTAAGAGTCAATCATCAAAGAGTTACTTTCTAATTCATCACCATCAACATTGAGTAACATCAACTAAGTCTCCCACATGCCAGGTATTCTGGTTAGATGCCATCGAAAAGGTCTCCCCAAACAAACAAAGAAACAAGCAAAAAGTTTGTTTCTGTCCTGGAGGACCTTAGGATCTAAAATGACATCATTTACAATGTGAAATGAGTTGGGCTAGGAGATAGTGTGAAAAGTGCAAAGCTCTGTTACACACTTAAGTGGTGCAGTGGATTGCACAGTGCCTTTGCTGCAAGTAAATTCACAATCAGGGGAACTTAAATCAAGGCAAATGTCCATGGAAGGCAGAGGATTTCAGGGCATCTCTAAAGAGCAACACAAAAGATATTACTCCAGAATGGGGGAGGAAACAGAATGGGGGCTGAATAAAAAGAAGCTGTGTCAATTTGGAGAAAGGAAAGGAAAAATATATTTAATTTAATATAAGAAATAAATAAACACACACAGTCATATATAAGACACAAATATGTGTAACAAAGAAATACTCTACCTACCTACCTACCCATCCATTCAACCCACTCATCCATCCATATATCTGTATCATCCAGCTATCTACTTCATAATTCACTCACTCCTGACCCGTGGTGCTAAGTAAGTTTGGTATAAGAATTTCATCAAAAAGGTTGTGAAAGAGGGAAGCAAAGGCAGATATGAGCCTTGAGCTGGTGAAGATGACTGTTATAAACATATAACAATCAAATTGCAACTTGTGCAGCAATTAGTATGTTTAAGAAATGAGTCAAGTTTAAAGAATTTTTTAACCTTGTTAGGCAGGAAATGGTAACCAGAGCTTAAGTTTATGACATTCTAGAGATAACACCACCTAGACAGTAATGACTATAAGTGGAACTTCTTTATGCTGACATAGTGTGTAAGGTCAGGAGGCAACAGTTAGAACCAGACATGGAACAATAGACTGGTTCCAAATTGGAGAAGGAGTACATCAAGGCTGTTTTGTCACCCTGCTTATTTAACTTATATGCAGAGTACATAATGAAAAACACTGGGCTGGAAGAAGCACAAGATGGAATCAAGATTGCCAGGAGAAATATCAATAACCTCAGATATGCAGATGACACCATCCTTATGGCAGAAAGTGAAGAAGAACTAAAGAGCTTCTTGATGAAAGTGAAAGTGGAGAGTGAAAAAGTTGGCTTAAAGCTCAACATTCAGTTTCATCCACCTCATTAGCCTATTATACAGAGTGAAGTAAGCCAGAAAGAAAAACACCAATACAGTATACTAACGCATATATATGGAATTTAGAAAGATGGTAACAATAACCCTGTGTACGAGACAGCAAAAGAGACACTGATGTATAGAACAGTCTTATGGCCTCTGTTGGAGAGGGAGAGGGTGGGGAGATTTGGGAGAATGGCATTGAAACATGTAAAATATCATGTATGAAACGAGTTGCCAGTCCAGGTTCGATGCACGATACTGGATGCTTGGGGCTGGTGCACTGGGACGACCCAGAGGGGTGGTATGGGGAGGGAGGAGGGAGGAGGGTTCAGGATGGGGAACACATGTATACCTGTGGCGGATCCATTTTGATATTTGGCAAAACTAATACAATATTGTAAAGTTTAAAAATAAAATAAAATTTAAAAAAAAAAAAAAAGCTCAACATTCAGAAAATGAAGATCATGGCATCTGGTCCCATCCCTTCATGGGAAATAGATGGGGAAACACTGGAAACAGTGTCAGACTTTATTTTTGGGGGCTCCAAATTCACTGCAGACGGTGACTGCAGCCATGAAATTAAAAGACGCTTACTCCTTGGAAGGAAAGTTATGACCAATCTAGACAGCATATTAAAAGGCAGAGACATTACTTTGTTAACAAAGGTCCATCTAGTCAACGCTATGGTTTTTCCAGTGGTCATGTATGGATGTGAGAGCTGGACTGTGAAGAAAGCTGAGCACCAAAGAATTGGTGCTTTTGAACTGTGGTGTTGGAGAAGACTCTTGAGAATCCCTTGGACTGCAAGGAGATCCAACCAGTCCATCCTAAAGGAGATCAGTCCTGGGTGTTCATTGGAAGGACTGATGTTGAAGCTGAGACTCCAATACTTTGGCCACCTGATGCGAAGAGTTGACTCATTTGAAAAGACTCTGATGCTGGGAAAGATTGAGGGCAGGAGGAGAAGGGGACGACAGAGGAGGAGATGGTTGGATGGCATCACCGACTCAATGGATATGGGTTTGGGTGGACTCCAGGAGTTGGTGATGGACAGGGAAGCCTGCCGTGCTGTGGTTCATGGGGTCGCAAAGAGTGGTACACGACTAAGCGACTGAACTGATCTGAACTGAACTGTGTGTGTAAGAAAGTTAAAAACAGCCCAAGAGGCAATGAGAAACTAAATGTTGAATCTGTAATCATTTTCATATGCCCAATTTGAAATTTACTTAGAAAGGGATCTATGAATAGAATTTTGGAAATTATAAATGAGGATTTTGTAAGGCTATTTTTTTGACCATGAATTTCCCAGTATTTATTCGCCTATTAATTAAGAATCCTGGACTAGGCTCCCAGAGATACATCTGATAGTACTGTTAGGAGACAAAACTATTTGGTGTTGTAACACATAATCATTTAAGCCAGGTATTTCATTACAACTTTTTAAAGATTCTAGCAAAATTCTCTAGGGAGATTTTTTTTTTTTCTAAAATACCAGAGTTCACTTGAAATTCTTTAAAGACAAAAACAGTCAACAAGACAAACACTTCTAGGCAAAGACATATAACTTAAGAAAACTTGTCACTGAATTGGGAATAACTATAATCAACTAGAAAGATCTTTATTATTCACATGAGCTCTGGTTGTCCAGCTGACGGATAAATACAGATCTGGTTAGAAAATCCCATTCAAAGGGAAGATAAACAATCCCATTCAAAGGGCAGATACCCATCATTCCTAGTCGATCTTAAACTAGTTTACTTAAAATAACTAGCTATAAGGCTGATATTCCTTACGTTAAGGATATTTAACTGAGAAGATTCTCTGGAGTAGAAAGTGGCAACTCACTCCAGTATTCTTGCCTGGAAAATTCCATGGACAGAGGAGCCTGGCAGGCTACAGTCCGTGGGGTCACAGAGTTGGACATGACTGAGCACACACACACACAACTGAGAACTAACTCAGTTATTTCAGTGCTCCTGGAAAGCATGTATGGAATCATCTTTTTAGAGATTAAGACAAGGAAGATGGATTCTCACAGGTCTGAGAAAGCTTGGTAGAGTGTGCAGAAAGGCAGATGGCCAGACCATGTGACCATCTTTTCCAGAACTATAATTCTGTGAGGATCATTTCTCCCTTAGAAAAACAGATTTCAACGTAACAAGGAAATAGCTCAAAGAACACCGGTATCCAAAAGTCGGTATTTTGTCTCTCTGTTCACATTCTGCTGTAGCACCTGAAGATGCTCCATCAAAAGCATTCTATTCTATACATTCTAATGACCTGTAAAACCTGAAAGATTTAAAGCAATCTACTTACCAGACTTTTCTCAAGCTATCTGAGAAACAAGAAAACCAGGATAATTTACCTTGGGTTGGAAAACATAACATCTGATCATCCAATACAAATCCTTTGAGGAGATGGTCATTAATTTTGTTTGTAATACTGTATTTTTAAACCTCAGAGAATCAAATAGTGTAAAAAGTAATTTATTTTACTCTCAAGTAATAAAGCATCATTTTCCATTTTATATCAATCATCTGTCTTCAGTTAGAAATCTCCCAAATTACTAAAAATGTAGTATTGTCAAATTCTTTCAATGTTATAGCACATGATTTACCTAAGTATGCTTCCAACCTGCTTTTATTTCTTAATGACTGGGCCTTTTCCTTTCCGAATTTACATCCTTAACCATTATCAACATTGCATAAATTTGTTTTATCATTACTTTATGGAAAATACGGCAAATATCATATGGCTCATAAAAATCATTTTGCTTTAAATAAAAAGCTCAGACAATTTCCCCACTTTCCAGGTGATGAGGTCATGGTGGAACTTACAACTATTGCTACTCTAACAATTTCAAACTCCTCACCTGCCATCACAGGCCACTTCTACCTCACCTTCCTCAACTAGAACATACCCAGTTATGAGCCACTCACGGAAGCTTCAGGATCAAAACAGAATTTCTTATATCCAAGAACTCTCTCATGGCTTCCTAATTCTTGAGCCCACATTGAGAAATATTCGGTTTGAGAAAATTTTCTTCTATATCATCAACACTTGTTTGCTATCAACTGCTAAACCTAGATGTTAATATTAATATATTAACATTTAGAGCAAGAAAAATTAGTCTATGAGAACTAAAAGTGAGGCAATTCCAATGACTGATACCAGACATGCATCACTATCAATTCCATTTGACAGTGGTTCTCAAAGGGTAGTCTGTGAATTCTTGGGGGTATTCAAGACCCTTTAATGGAGTCTGCAAAGTCAAGCTATTTTCATAATAATACTAAGGCGTAATTTGCCTTTTTCACTGTCTTGACATTGCTCTGATACTAAAAAACTGACAGGTAAAACAGTTGATGCCTTAGGGCAATGGCAATCAGTCAGTGTATTCTCTCTCTTTTTTAATATTTATTTGGCTGTGTTGGGTCTTAGTTGTGGCACGTGGGCTTCTCTTTTTGCGGTGCGTGGGCTCAGGGGCTGCCACATTTGGGCTTAGATGCCCCCTCACATGTGGGATCTTAGTTCCTCAACCAGGGATTGAATCCACGTCCCTTGCACTGGAAGGAGTATTCTTAACCACTGGAGCACCAGTATAGTCCCCCAGTCACCGTATTGTTTTTGTTTCTTAGTCTTTGAGTGTTGAGTTCTTAAAAATTTATTTTTAATTGAAGGATAATTACTTTACAATATTGTATTGGTTTCCCAGTCAATGTATTTTTAACCAACTGCGTTTGCAGTAAAAGAGAGCAAAACATCAGTTTCACTCAAAAACACCATTAAAGAGGCATTAAAATTACTAATTTTATTAAATTTCATCTTTTCAAGATACTTCTTTTAATATTCTGTGTGATAAAATTGGAAATACCCATAAAGCACCTTTGTATACCAAGGTTCGGTTCAGTTCAATTCAGTTCAGTTGCTCAGTCGTGTCAGACTCTTTGTGATCGCAGCACGCCAGGTTTCCCTGTCCATCACCAACTCCCAGAGTTCACTCAAACTCATGTCCATTGAGTCGGTGATGCCATCCAGCCATCTCATCCTCTGTCGTCCCCTTCTCCTCCTGCCCCCGATCCCTCCCAGCATCAGGGTCTTTTCTGATGAGTCAACTCTTTGCATGAGGTGGCCAAAGTACTGGAGTTTCAGCTTTAGCATCAGTCCTTCCAATGAACACCCAGGACTGATCTTCTTTAGGATGGACTGGTTGGATCTCTTTGCATCAAGAAAACTCCAAGGGACTCTCCAAGAGTTTTCTCCAACCCACAGTTCAAAAGCATCAATTCTTTGGCGCTCAGCTTTCTTCACAGTCCAACTCTCACATCCATACATGACCACTGGAAAAACCATAGCCTTGACTAGACGGACCTTTGTTGACAAAGTAATGTCTCTGCTTTTGAATATGCTATCTAGGTTGGTCATAACTTTCCTTCCAAGGAGTAAGCGTCTTTTAATTTCATGGCTGCAGTCACCATCTGCAGTGATTTTGGAGCCCCCCAAAATAAAGTCTGACACTGTTTCCAGTGTTTCCCCATCTATTTCCCATGAAGGGATGGGACCAGATGCCATGATCTTCGTTTTCTGAATGTTGAGCTTTAAGCCAACTTTTTCACTCTCCACTTTTACTTTCATCAAGAGGCTTTTTAGTTCCTCTTCACTTTCTGCCATAAGGGTGGTGTCATCTGCATATCTGAGGTTATTGGTATTTCTCCTGGCAATCTTGATTCCAGCTTGTGCTTCTTCCAGCCCAGTGTTTCTCATGATGTACTCTGCATATAAGTTAAATAAGCAGGGTGACAATATACAGCCTTGACGTTCTCCTTTTCTTATTTGGAACCAGTCTGTTGTTCCATGTCCAGTTCTAACAGTTGCTTCCTGACCTGCATATAGGTTTCTCAAGAGGAAGGTCAGGTGGTCTGGTATTCCCATCTCTTTCAGAATTTTCCACAGTTTATTGTGATCCACACAGTCAAAGGCTTTGGCATAGTCAATAAACCAGAAATAGATGTTTTTCTGGAACTCTCTTGCTTTTTCCATGATCCAGCAGATGTTGGCAACTTGATCTCTGGTTCCTTCTGCCTTTTGTAAAACCAGCTTGAACATCTGGAAGTCCACGGTTCACGTATTGCTGAAGTCTGGCTTGGACAATCATATAAAAAAGTGAAAGTATTTATATGATTGAGTTGTGGGCAATAGTAGCTGCTTATTTTTTTTTTTTTAATGAAACACCAATTTTACTTAATAGAACAATGAATAGACAAACCATGGTTGATCGGACTTGGGTATCTGGAAGACATTTTCTCAAATATGAGCCATATGAACCTGTCACTTCAAGGTAAGCAATTGATAACATTTGTTACAATGATAAATTCAAGTTTTTAATTAAAAAGTAGAATTTTGGGAAAAACTGTAGCTACATAGTGAGGTTCACAACTTTCTAAGAATCAAAAATTCTTCTGATACCAGTGACGATATTAACTATGTGATTCTTTGAAATAAGGAATTGTGTCAATACTTGGAAGAGCTGCATAATTCAATGAACCTGCATTTTCCAAGTAACCAGTATAGGATGCTACATGCATGCATGCTAAGTCGCTTCAGTTGTATCCAACTCTTTATGGACTATAGCTTGCCAGGCTCCTCTGTCCATGGGATTTTCTAGGCAAGAATACTGGATGGGTTGCCATACCCTTCTCCAGGGGATCTTTCCAACCCAGGGATGAAACCTGCGTATCTTATGTCTCCTGCATTGGCAGGCAGGCTCTTTACCACTAGTGCCACCTGGGAAGCCCCACAGGATGCTATAAAATCTACTTAAACAGCAAGTAACACAGCATGACAGAGAAGGCGATGGCACCCCACTCCAGTACTCTTGCCTGGAAAATCCCATGGATGGAGGACCCTGGTAGGCTGCAGTCCATGGGGTCACTAAGAGTTGGACACGACTGAGCGACTTCACTTTCACTTTTCACTTTCTTGCATTGGAGAAGGAAATGGCAACCCACTCCAGTGTTCTTGCCTGGAGAATCCCAGGGATGGGGGAGCCTGGTGGGCTGCAGTCTATGGGGTCGCACAGAGTAGGACATGACTGAAGTAACTTAGCAGCAGCAGCAGCAGCAGCAGCAGCAACAGAGCATGAAGAGTCACTAGTTTTAGACTAACTTCTAAGAGTCTCCTACTTGTCAAGTTCAGGTGTAGTGGCAGAAAAAGAATATCTACAATAATCTGAATAGGTCATTAAAACACTCTATCGTTTGCCAACTCTCTTTGTGAGGCAGAATTTTCTTCATAAACCTCCACCAAAACAACATATTGCAGCAGATCAAATGCGTAAGCAAATATAAAGAATTTAACTTTTTTCTATTTGGACAGATGTTACAAATTTAGAAAAATATTAAATAATCTCACTCTTTTCTTATTATTTGGTAAAATATAGTTAGTTTCCTAAAAATACATTATTTATGTTAACATGTATTTGGCTCTTTATTGTTACTTTTAAATGACACAATGTCAATTTTAAAACTCCCCCCCCCCCCGTTTTAATTTCTAATTTAGTAACTATTGATTGGTCTAAGCTCAACAAACAAAAATCTTTGGCATTCTAATAATTTTTAAAAGAAGATTGATTTATTTATTTTTTGGCTGCTCTGGGTCTTCACTGCTGCATTTGGGTTTTCCCTAGTTGTGGTGAGCAGGGGCTACTCTTTGGTGCGGCATGTGGGCTTCTCACTGTGGTGGATTCTTTGCTGCAGAGCGCAGGCTCTAGGTGTGGGCTTCAGCAGTTGTGACTCACAGGCTCTAGAGTGTTGGTTCAGTAGTTGTGATTCACAGGTGTAGTTGCTTCATGGCACGTGGGATCTTTCTGGACCAGGGATCGAACTTGTGTCCCTTGCATTGCAAGGTGGAATCTTAACCACTGGACCATCAAGGAAGCCTGGGGTCCCAATAATTTTTAAGAATGTGAAGGGGACTTCTGATCAGAGAGTTTGAGAACCACAATCTCAGGAGTGCTATCCTTCAATGTCTTGTAAACTTGTTTTTTCTGTTCCTCCAGCAGTGTGTCTTTTGTGCCCATTATAATAAAAAGAACATTTACATAAATGTTGGAACCTGGTACAATATTATAATATTTGTATAATATACGGAAAGAAAACACTTAAAAAAAAGACTTTTGCCAATGCAGTCTATTTTTTACAGGTCTTTCTCTATAAGTCATTTCTATTAACTGTGCCCTGCTATAGATGTTTATAACAAAACATTAAAGACTGGGTAGAAAGGAGAAAACAAATTACTCTGCAGAGAACCCAGCAACTCTGCTAAAATACTGTCAGTTATTTATCTACTGTCAGCAGAGGTTGCACACTATAATCCTTGACAAGCTCAGATTCAGAAAGAATGAAGAGAGGGGGCAAGCATTGCATTTAAGGGCCTGTTCTCATGCACAGACATTTTAACACAGATTTAAAGCCAGAATGTATCTTTGAGAAAATGTCACTTTTGATTTTGATACATATCCTAGCAAGCCGACTCTACATTTGGTTGACTTAGTATGAGATATGTTAGAGGCTAACACTATATTTTAGACCATTCATGATCTCGGCGTTGAACTAACACAATGAGGTCAGCATCCCTTCGTGTTGAGAGTTGGCTACTGCAACTGCATGATTTCATGGGCATATTTTTTATGATAAGGATAGGGTGTTATTTTTGTTTTGTCAGGCAAAGTAATGACAGGCTTTAAGAATTTTGTTGCTCTCTCCAGCATCGATTTCTCCTTTATGTTTACAGGGTAGGCAATCATCAATGCATTCTCTTATTCCAAAACACCTTCTCTCTGGAAAACATGTGTGGGTAAGGCAAAAACGCAACAGACTGGAGAGCATTCTGCAGGATACCTTAAGGAAAACACCCTTCTCAAGCACGTAGCTGAAGCAGCTCATGATACTGACAGGAACCTGTGAAGTGCCGGATGGGCAGGCCCAAACGAAGAGGCCTGAGCAAGAAACACAACTCTGTCCTTTCTAGTAGAAACAATGGTTGCCTTTAGAATACAGTTCGTATTGACTGGACAATGATACGATTTCTACCCACGTGATAAGAGGTCTAAATAAATGTG
>NC_073626.1:106325981-106445981 GCF_029407905.1 Bubalus kerabau | reverse complement strand
CCTATTTTTACACTTTGAAACTTCTTGAACGAGGTTTGGTTTCCTAGAAGTACTGAGCTGCTATTGTTGAACAAGTCACTGCAAATCGCTGTACGTGATTCAAATTTAACCTAAGTACACAAGCATGACTATAAAGACACTGAGTGGGGCCACCTTGGCACCCCGTTGAAATTATCTTTTTCTAAAGCTATCAGGACAACAAACTACTAAGTCAATCATCAGAGTGTATTTTCTATTACCAGTTCAACAATTTACTAAATTGGTATGTCTTACACTTACCACCTGTGAGGCCAGACAATATGTAATGGTCTTTGCTGATCATCAGCTTCAGCCAAAATGTCACACCGATTTTGTTTATGTTCCCCATGATGTGTGCTTGAATCATCTGAGGAGTTCAATGTTTTCAAGTATGACGCCTGTCTTACTGAGCAACCCAGGCTTTCTTGTGCAGCATCACAGGGTCCAGACGTTGAATCAAAACTCTTTAATAAATTCTCAGAACCTCTCAGCTCCTGTTGGAAACGAAGGGCCATGGATGGAGCATTGCCACAATTTTCTTTAAGGCTGAGTATCTTCTGTAAATGGGCTGCTTTGTGCTTGGGCATGAATCTATTACAAAAGGAAAATGCAGTATAGTTTTAGTGAAAATACTATTTAAAATTTGTTCTTTACTTTTCTGTAACGACATGATGATGGTGTACAAAAACTAAGGAAAAAAACTAAAGATATAACAAAAATTCTACAAAGAGTGCAAAAAAACAGTAGTCATCATGAGAAAGTTCAAAAGTTTGAAATTAGATTAGACTGTCTTTGAACGGTTTCCAAAGAGTTTCTGTGGCTATAAAATATGCCTTGCACATATCATAAAAAATACCAGTAGAGCAACGGTTTAGCACTCTCTCTTTCCTTGTCTTTCTGGAGTTTTGTGTTTTCCAGTTATGATATGACCCAGGGTTTATCTTCAAGACAAATCTATTCATTAACCTACAAAAATGCTTGGAGCTTCCTTGATTAACACTGGGCATTTCTGCTCACATGACTCTTCTATACTCCTGGGTGCCTGTACACAATTTTTATTTAATTGACCTTGCTAATATTTCTTGAAGTATATTTTTTTATTACCATCTCACTCCTTTCTTCCCATAATACTTCACCACGCAGAGTTCAATGCCCGTTACTTATTGGCAGAAGCAACCACATAAAATGAAACCAAGGAATTCACCATGTACTGACGAGTAAACTGGTAGACAGGGAAACAGGCATGAGAACACTCAACTAACCAGTGGTAGAACACAGTGTATCAAGAATGGACATCCTAATTAATTCTGATTTGGGAATCAGTAAAGGCTTAAAGAGGGTTTTAGTTGACTGATTCTGAAAGACAGAGAAGGGGAAGTTCTGAACTGAGGGAGCCCTGCAATCAAAGGAAAAGGGTGTGAAAGAGAATGAACCCTTCCAGGATTAAGATGCAAGCCAAAGAGTCTGGGGCCAGCTCCTGGGGTCTAAGTTCTAGAGAGGCCGTCTGGGGCCAGACAACAAAGGTGTCCTTAGGGGCCCTAAGGCCCATCCAGAGACTTGGCGCCTTCCCTGGATGGAAGAGTACATGAAGAAATGGAAAGCACATGCATGTAAGGCCAGGTGAGGATGAAGAACCATAGAATCAGGGAAAGCAACGAGGAACATCTGGACGAACAGAAAGAAAGCTGAGAGTAACACCACACTACTGAAGTGAATTAAGAGCTCCTAAAGAATATGTAGAAAAACAACTAGGAGCTCTTAAAACTGTTAAAAAAAAAAAAAAAAAGAGTGTTTGTGTGTGTAAAACACTACAGAGATGCTATAGCACCAGAAACAACAGGGAGATTTCGGTTTTTTGTTTTTTTTGTTTTTTTTTTTAATTTAATTTTATTTTTAAACTTTACATAATTGTATTAGTTTTGCCAAATATCAAAATGAATCCGGTTTTGTTATGAAGTAGATCAGGGGTTTCCCAGGTGACTAAGTGGTAAAGAATCTGCCTGCCAATGCAGGAGATGCAGGAGACATAGATTTGATCCCTGGGTTGGAAGGATCCCCTTGAGAAGGAAATGACAACCCACTCCAATATTCTTTCTTGGGAAATGCCATGAACAGAGGAGCCTGGCAGGCTACAGTCCAAAGGGTTGCAAAGAGTCAGATGCAACTAAGTAACTAAACAACAACAACAACAACAAGGGAGTCAATTACTGGTTACTCCCAGGACAGTTCATGTTGAGGGCATGGTGGGGGAGGCAGAAACTAGATGCTGGTTAGGGAGTGAGCACAAAGGGAGAGAGGGGCAGATAGGAGGAGAGTGGGGAAGGCAAGGTCAAGTTCTCTTTAATGGGGCAGGTGTCCACAAGAGTATTCAATTGGGGGTACTTGCCCAGGGAAGGCGGAGAAGGCAATGGCACCCCACTCCAGTACTCTTGCCTGGAAAATCCCATGGGCAGAGGAGCCTGGTAGGCTGCAGTCCATGGGGTCACGAAGAGTCAGACATGACTGAGCGACTTCGCTTTCACTTTTCACTTTCACTTTACTCTTTCATGCATTGGAGAAGGAAATGGCAACCCACTCCAGTGTTCTTGCCAGGAGAATCCCAGGGACGGGTTAGCCTCGCACAGAGTCGGACACGACTGAAGCGACTTAGCAGCAGCAGCAGCAGCAGCAGCAGCCCAAGGAAGGGAGCAGGATCCCAAGGAAACAGAAAAGTCTAACAAGATGGAAGTAGAAAAAGAACATAAGCTGTGATATTGGCAGGCAGCTTGCTGTGGAGGGGAAGGAGGACCTTATTCAAGAGAATGTACTGAACTTTCTTACAAAGTTGAGAGGGAAGAAGAGAAAAACAGTGTTGATAAAAAAGCAGTTTCAGATGGCAAGTGCAGAATCTAATGCATCCCCAGAGAGTTGGATAAGACTATCTATCTCAAGTGAGGTGAGGAGAGGCAGAGTTAGAGCTTAACTGAGCTGAGAGGTCAGAGTGTCACTGTGGAGCGGCGAAGGGCCATCACTGGTTCTGAAAGTGAGGGAGCATGAACAACACCCAGAACAGTGGCGGTTCTGCTGCGACCTGGAAATCCAGTCTGGCTGTAGTATGCTGTGTTCATCCCAAAAGCTTGTGCTTGTTTCCTAAGGTCTTTCGGGAAAAATCGCCTAAATATATATATAATCCACCTACCTGCCCACCACCCATGCACTGTCATAAGCAGATGAAGCAGATATTGCATAGAGACAGATAAAACTCAAAGAATGGGGCTAACCCCCTCGGTATGCTCCAATAAAATACTACATTAATTCTTGATTTAAAATGAAAGAGATGGGAAAAGAATCTAATGTATGCATATATATGCACACACACATATATACACACGTATTTAAAACTCAGTCAAAACAACTGTCAACACAACTCACTTTGCTGTGCACCTGAAAATAACACAGCATTGTAAGTTAACTACATTTTAATTTTTAAAAAGACTTTTGAATAGCTCATTTAGATTATCAGGTTAAGAAAATTTCTTGAATTATAATGAATGTTGTACTAATTTTTTTTCATCTATCTGCTGATCTCTAAAAACTCAGTGGTCACAACCTCAGTTTTATTAGGTTTTATAATGCTTTAATGAAAAATGAGAGCATTATTGTTTTAAAAAATAGAAAGAAACTTGGGCATATACAGATTAGAGTTTCAGATCTCATAGATCCAAATATCAAAAAGGGAAGTAACCAACTTTCTTACTGAAATAAATTCAAAATACTGAGGAGATTGTAAGGAAGTAAAAATCAATAGGAAAGTTTCCACTGAGCACCACAAAAGGAAAAAAAAAAATGACTGTGACAATGTCCCCAACTTCTCCTAAACAAATGGAACAAATGGTAAGAGAAAGAACATAGGTACATACGTGGAAAACAACAATAAAGCAAGTGGAGTAACCTATTTGTTTATGTCAGATAAAGAGCACCAGGCAAGCTTATAAAGGATTTTAAGAGAATTACAAACTTGGTACACAAAGAATTCACAATTAAAAAAAAATCAATGGGGATTGAAACAACATATCTTCATTTTAGAAAACAGTATCATGACCCATCTTGTTAAAAAAAATCCATTTACATTGGCCAGCATGTGAGCAAAATTGAAAATTAAGAGAGATGGGAGATTGGCTACAGGGTTGTAAACAATGGGAATCGGTAACTGACAAGGAATTTAGCTGTGGGCAAGGTGCTAGGCTTGCTTTTATTCAACATGTTTCCTAAAGGTTCTCAAGGAAGAACAGAATCCCACCTTAACGTAGGTTGTGAATGACTAACTTGATAGGTGGTGGTGAATAAGGACATGGGAAGATGTGGAATATCAGTATGGACAGAAATCCAAAACTCAGCTTATTAACATTATGAAACTGACAAAATAAAAATGAACCTGAATGCAGTAGGACACACTGAAAAGACTATTTGGATTTCCTGGATTTGACCAGATGAGTCTGTGTGCTGACTGCACCAGCAAACCGATGCTGCTAAGTTATGGAACCTGATCTACAGCAAAGGGAGAGACCAAGTCTGTGGGTGCAGAAATACTGTGCAAAGCTGATTTCATCAGAGGCACCTGATAACTGTATATGTCTGAAAATTAGAGAGTTTTTAGAAGAGCAATAATAATGATTAAGGCAATGGGAGAGTTGATTTATGAGGACAGATTAAAGGAGCTAAATATGAATAGCCTGGTTAAGTGACAACTAGAGGGGTACATAATAAGAGTCTCCAAGGAAAGAGCGTAATTATTTATCTGGATACAGCGGGGTATAACTAGGAGTAATGAGATGAAATTAAGAATGGGAAAATTTAAGCTGAATTTCAAGAAAAAGTCCCTGATGGTGTAAATTATTAGCTCATGGAATAAATTCCCTATGGAAATGCTATAGCTGGGGAAACTTCATAATAAAACTGGACAAAATACCAATAAATAATATAAGTAATAATCCAGTACTTGAAAGAAGGTGGTTACATGTATGCTTTCCTCATTGACTATATCTTCTCATATTTTTCTTTAATAATCTATTTAGAGTGATTGTTACCCAAAGAAGTATTTAGACAATTGTCTAAATCTGAAAGGGAATATGTCCTTTAGGTGAGTGAGGCTAAAATTGTTTTAGTTTTCATATACTCTGCAGCAGTAAGCAGAAATAATTTTTTACTACTTTGTTTTAGCAGAGCTGGTCTTGAAGCAAGCTGGACAAACATATTACTGTTTCTAAAAAATAAAACAAAACAATCCTCATCTACCATCCCACACAGTCTATTCTGATTCTCTGTGCCATGAAGCTCATATTTTTAGACATGTTTAATATAAACAATTTATTGCCATAATAGAAATCAAAAAACTTTATTTCAGCTTTTCTAAATGTAGCTCTATGGTCAATTACTTCACATCAATACCAAGATCAAATAGGCATAATACTAACAAGCAGTTTGCTTAATAATAGTCACCACACTAATTAACCCATCCAGAATGTTCTTAATCAGATGCTATTTGTAATGTACAGTTTAAGAGAAAGCTGGCAATAAATGGTTCTATGCTAAAAAAGAAAATAATACCTTACTGATGGGGTGATACTGGCTTTTTTATAGAAGTGGATGGAATGTTTGTACTATCCTGGCGGGAACTTAATGAAGTAACTATGCAAATAGCAACATGTCTGAACACTTCCTTTCTTCTCCCCAGCTCCAACTCTGGTGGAGGTGCTAATGAGAAGAGGAGAGGTACTGAGGTAAGAAGGGAAGAGGAGAAAGGAAAGAAGAAAACCAGGGAGCTGCCTTCTACAGCATATGCCAGGTTTGCCATTTTATCATCCCCCTGATTTTTCACAAAGTCTTTATTGAATTTTTTACAATATTGTTTTATGTCTTGGCTTTTTTTGGCTGCGAGGCATGTGGGATCTTAGCTCCCCAACTAGGGATCAAACTTGCACCCCGTACCTTAGAAAGTGAAGCCATAACTACTGGACCTCCAGGAAAATTCCCCACTCACCTCCAATTTTTCTTAAAGAAACGTTCCGTTCAGTTCAGTTTAGTTGCTCAGTCGTGTCTGACTCTTTGCGACCCCATGGACTGCAGCATGCCAGGCCTCTCTGTCCATCACCAACTGCGGAGTCTACCCAAACCCATGTCCATTGAGTCAGTGATGCCATCCAACCATCTCATCCTCTGTCGTCCCCTTCTCCTCCTGCCTTCAATCTTGCCCAGCATCAGGGTCTTTTCAAATGAGTCAGCTCTTCACATCAGGTGGCCAAAGTATTAGAGTTTGAGCTTCAACATCAGTCCTTCCATTGAACACCCACAAATGATCTTTAGGATGGACTGGTTGGATCTCCTTGCAGTCCAAGGGACTCTCAAGAGTCTTCTCCAACACCACAGTTCAAAAGCATCAATTATTCAGTGCTCAGCTTTCTTTATAGTCCAACACTCATATTCATACATGAGTACTGGAAAAATCATAGCCTTGACTAGACAGACCTTTGTTGACAAAGCAATGTCTCTGCTTTTTAATATGCTGTCTAGGTTACTGCCCACCTAACTCAGAGAATGTCCTTCCTCTTTCCAAATCTCTCAGAAGACCTACTCAACTTTTTTTTTTTTTTTTAAACTTTTAGAAAGATTCTGATTACTGCAGTTGTTTCCAATCTGTTATTAGCTATGGGACCCCACCCCCAACTTTTTTCCAACCAATAGCGAATCTTTGAAACAGAAGTTGCTGCTGCTGCTGCTGCTAAGTCGCATCAGTCGTGTCCGACCCTGTGCGACCCCATAGATGGAAGCCCACCAGGCTCCTCTGTCCCTGGGATTCTCCAGGCAAGAACACTGGAGTGGGTTGCCATTTCCTTCTCCAATGCATGAAAGTGAAAAATGAAAGTGAAGTCGCTCAGTCGTGTCTGACTCTTAGCGACCCCATAGACTGTAGCCTACCAGGCTCCTCCGTCCATGGGATTTCCCAGGCAAGAGTACTGGAGTGGGGTGCCATTGCCTTCTCTGAAACAGAAGTAGAGCCTCCTTTTTGCTGCCTATCCTTCCCAACTTCTGTCCCCCAGTTTAGGTCTAGAGGCACTAACAAAAAACCCAATATTGTGTTGAGGGATGTTTAAAGACATAGTTGGAATAAGTACTTTGGCTACCTCATGCGAAGAGTTGACTCACTGGAAAAGACTCTGATGCTGGGAGGGATTGGGGGCAGGAGGAGAAAGGGACGACAGAGGATGAGATGGCTGGATGGCATCACTGACTTGATGGACGTGAGTCTGGGTGAACTCCAGGAGTTGGTGATGGACAGGGAGGTCTGGTGTGCTGCGATTCATGGGGTCGCAAAGAGTCGGACACGACTGAGCGACTGAACTGAACTGAACTGAGACCTAAATTTGATTGTTTCCTTGTACCACCTACAACCAAACATACGAACCTAGCACTGGACCTGTAGGAATGGCCAAATGTGTTATTCAGGTTAGTCTTAAAACATAAGATTTGAGAGGACCTGGTGGTGCAGAGGTTAAAGCATCTGCCTGCAATGTGGGAGACCTGGGTTCGATCCCTGGGTCAGGAAGATCCCCTGGAGAAGGAAATGGCAACACACTCCAGTATTCTTGCCTGGAGAATCCCATGGGTGGAGGAGTTTGGTGGGCTACAATACAGTCCACGGGTTGCAAAGAGTCGGACACGACTGAGCGACTTCACTTTCACTTTCTAAGTTGATGCTAGATTAAGGGTAAGCAAAGGAAATGCTCTAGGCTCCTTAGCTAATTTCTGCTGAAGTTGAGAAGCTAGTGTATGTTTAGCTGACTAACAGAGATAATTGGGGAGAAGGTGATAAAATGAAGCAAGTCAAGTCAAGTGAGGACATTAAGACTGATTCTGTGTTGCTGAAGAGCATGCCATGGCAGAAAAGTATGTCATGTGGACTATATTGTTTACAAATGTCTTTTTGAGAGATTTCAATAAAAAGTACTCACTACCTAAGTTCAACTTATAGAATCTCATAAATTAATACCCACAGATAAGAGTCCACAAGACAGATGATTAAGTCACGCTTCTCAAAGCAAATCTAGAAAATAGCATGTGAGAAAAAAAATGATGCAAATGAGTGAATGATTAAATAAACAGAGAGATAGCATAACTGATCAACGATTATTCCAAATACGAGGTAATGAAGAAAGAGGAGAGCCTTAGCAACTGGAATAAGGAAACTGGCAGGCCTGTGGGGCAGACAAGGGGAAAGGATAATGAAGAAGCCCAGCATGTGTCCATGTAGCTCAAGTTGGGTGAGAGAGAGCGCTGTGGCCACCTCTCTAGGCTAAAGTCTCATAAGGTATGATGTGTTCATCACGAGTTTCATGGGAACATGTGTATTACCCTAGAGAAGGGTTTGTGAGAGATCAAGTTTAGCATATGCTGGGTTAAATAAAGTTAGACATTTCTTTACTACAGAACTTCCCAAAGCACATACTAGTATGTACAGTAAATATGTTGATTCATTCATTCATTCTTTTCATTCAATAAATATTCATTTAATATCTATTATGTTATAGGAATACTATATTTACTGTTTCCCAAACTTAGCACTCAATGAAACAAGAACAATCCCCCACTGCACACACACAAAGAAGCACCTTAAGAATTAACAGTCAATAAAAGATACCCTGGGAAATAGTTCTTGAGACCCTAGGTGGTACATAGCTTGAGTCAAAAAGCATGGGAAACCAGATGCGTGATGGCATATTTTATATAGTAGGGATGGCAGAAGGAGGGGGAAAATTCATTTCTGCTCCAAATGGTGAAACTGAGCCCAAAAGCCATACACCAAGGCCACACATCAATAGAGAAAAGGAAGTCTGAAGATACCCAGGAAAACTTGTGAAAAAAGTAACAGAAAAAGACATGGTTCAAGGCTAATATGGATGACAGCAGAAAAAAAATATATCGCTTGATTTTATCACAGCAATTTCTGTGGATTCCTGGATAGGAACCATAATTGAGACTTGAAGAGAAAGGAAACAGGAATCAAAAATAATTTTTCCAAAACCAACTGGGAAGACAAATCCAGGCACTTCAGTGATTGGGTGATTTATAACAAAAGTTGATGGGTGATTTATCACAGAAACTATTCACTGTTTCCAAACAATGTGTTGGAAATTAATTACAAAATTAACATTTTTAGAATTTAGCCACATAAGCAAATATCAAAGATAATTAAAAAATCATGTTGCCCACATGTATCCAATATATCACTTATATGGTAAGCAGATTTATATAAACCTATAAAATATAAAAGTAAAGATCTTAATCTTGCATTCTCATGTGTACACGCACACCCCCTATACTTTTTGCCACCCTATCTTCACTAAATAAAGGAATCACAAACAAGGAAGTCTATCATAATTAAAACTAGATGTTTGAAAACCACAACATTAAACAAAAAGATTTGTGTTTGGTGGTTGGTTGTAGGATGGCTGCTCTTCTTTACTGGAGATGGCTAAGGGCTAATATTCATAAAATAGATGGCACATGTCGACGAAGGCAGTTTCAACAAGAAACTCCTGGCAGAACATAATTTGAACAAATTTGAATCACACATGAGTCAGTCACAATCCGCATGCACATAGCATAAATGCTTTGGGGGAACAGCCATCCAACACCACCATGGCTGTTTAGGCCAGGTCATTTATTTTTTTGATTTTGAATTTATTTTTATTTATTTATTTGGATGTGCCTGGTCTTAGTGGCAGCACTCAGGGTCTTTGATCTTCACTGAGGCATGTGGGGTCTTTAATTGCGGCATGTGGGATCTAGTTCCCTGATCAGGGATGGAACCTGCGCCCCCTGCATTGGAAGCGTGGAGTCTTAGCCACTGGACCATCAGGGAAGTCCCTGGGCCGTGTCATTTAGATGCTCAAGTTCTGTGCCTGAACCAAATTTCAACTCCCATGGTGCAAAATTTCAAAGCCAACATGCAACACTGACATCAATCTGAAAGGATACTGAGCAAGAGTGTCTTGCTTGGACTACGAAGAATCTGTTTTCTGACAAGATAGGAAAACACAATCCATAGAAACCAACCTCAGTTAAAATTAACAAGCAAACTCTACTTGTTAGTCTGAGAAATGCAAGCTGAAACTGAAAGCATATTTATGGTTATCAGACTGGCCTCATTATCCGTGTATGGTCCCGGATATGACACATTTAGTCAAGACAGCATCTTCTCTTGAAGGCTGCCAAAAAGAGAAGTTTCAGCTTCCTCTGTTGTTTAAGGTCCATCATTTTCTGATGTCTGTCCTTTAGATAGTTGGCATATATGAATATCATAAAGAAAAGACAGTTCTGTTCCCATGAGTCTATTTCTTTTATACTTTTTTTTAACCAGCATTTCTAAGAATCATTTCTGAAAATCTAATCCATTCCCTTTACCTTATTTATACCATTAATTTACATGGCTTCTTCTGGCAACACAGTTTATGTAATTAGTATTAATTAACTTAAATAATTATGCCTCAACTCCTCATTCTCTTATTTAAAAATTCTTATTAGAGTATAGTTTATTTACAATGTTGTGTTCATTTCAAGTATACAGAGAAGTGAATCAGTTACACATACACATATATTCACTCGTTTTTAGATTCTTTTCCCATATAGGTCACCACAGAATATTAAGTAGAGTTTCTTGTGCTATACAGTAGGTCCTTGTTAGTTATCTGTTTTATATATAGTAGTGTGTATATGTCAGTTCAGTTCAATCGCTCAGTCGTGTCTGACTCTTTGCAACCCCATGAACTGCAGCACAACAGGCCTCCCTGTCCATCACCAACTCCCGGAGTTTATTCAACTCATATCCATTGAGTCGGTGATACCATCCAACCATCTCATCCTCTGTCATCCCCTTCTCCTCCTGCCTCCAATCTTTCCCAGCATCAGGGTCTTTTCAAATAAGTCAGTTCTTCACATCAGGTGGCCACAGTATTGGAGTTTCAGCTTCAACATCAGTCCTTCCAATGAATATTCAGGACTGACCTCCTTTAGGAAATATCTATGTGTATATGTCAATCTCTCTTAATTCCAAAGCATTTTGGATTGTATACATTGATAATATAACTGCCTACTGGTATGAACAGGTTTTTTTTAATGCAATTTTATAAAATCTCTTTATGACATACTCTTCCCATACTGAAAACTTAAGGTCCTTATCAATGTGTGAGATTAGGAAAAGCTATCCTGCATGTTGCCACAACCCATGTTTATCAAATCCAGAGCCATCCTTGTGAACATATGCATACTTACTTTTCATGACTCATGTTCCTCACCAAAAAGTGCAAAGAACAACAAAACCCTCTAATTAACACCAGGTTTACTGTAGTAATCCAACACAGTTAACAAAGTTGTAGGCTAAACTGCAGACGGTGCACCTTTATTTTCCTATCTCTTCTTTAATCGTGCTCCACCCACTGGTGGTTAACTCCCTAAGATCTTAATACTACTTTCCAACTACCCAGGTCCTCCCCTCCTCCTTTTACCATGCATCCCTTTGCAGCCTATCCTGGAACTAAGTCCCACTTTGGATCTACCCTGAATCCTGCTGTGCTCTTCACTCTTGGTCTTCTGGAAACTAACCTTAAATTCCCACAATGTATTAATCACCTTCCCTGCTCAATACATTACACCTTACACCTTACACCTTTGCAATACCTTAGCTGAAGGGAACTAATTACAAATGGGATGATTTTAGGTACCACAGTAAGCCTATGAGAAAGATTCTTTTGGGAGGACAGGTGGAGAAATCTCTGTGAAGCACCTTAAAGTAAGTCCGTTCAAGCAATGGGTATGTTGAAGAGGGGAGAACTCAGGTGGTATTGGTACAAAGGACTGCATTGGCATTTCCTATATCTGTGAATTTATACAAATCACGTAATGTCTCTGAACCTCAATTTTCTAATCTATGAAATGGGATAACACATGGTTTTGCAAATTTCTTGAGAAATTTAAAGGAGAGTTAGTATTAATGTGTAGATGAGCTAAGTAAGTCAAAGTTCCGCTTTCTTTGCACTTTATGTAACATCCATACTTAGGGAGTTATTCCTAAGGCCATCTTCGGTAACACTGGGTTTTCCCAGTTAGGAAATGAGTCACTGGGTTGAATCAGCTAGCAAATATTAATTCGACAAATATCTGAGCTCCTTGTATGAGCAAGAGGTTGTGTCTATATTTACAAAGCTTTTACAGCATACATAGTGATATTTGATACTTATTTTGGTCTCTCAGCCACAGAGATTGAAAACTATCCATATTATCCTTAAACTAAATTGTATTTACTGATTCCACAACTAAAATGATGTAAACATAACAATTTGCTCATCATTTGTTTCATTAATAACTCAGAAGTGAAGTTTTAAAAGCATCTATTCATTCACCCCACTTAATTTAATGATGGTATAAAAAATGAGTTCCCAAATGTGAATATGAAGTAATTTTTTTCAAGGAAGAGGAAGAGGCTGTTCTACATAGACCCAGCAAGTTGCTTTGTATGGATTAACCTTGTTAGCCAGTACATGTTCACATTACTCTGGGAATCCATATCTTCTACAGCATCAATAAGCATTGAAGGAAAACTCTAAAAATGATCTCTAATTATGTTTCCTATTCCACAGATTTTTTTGGAAGCCATTATTTGGAAGTTGAAAGCAAGACAGTAAAATGTGCTCATATTGAACAAAGGATCAATTCCTTCTTTCCAGGCAAAATAAGAATTCCTTTATGGCAGTTTCCAACTGGAGAGTTTCCATTACAACACAATATCATTTCATGGGTGCTATGGACTGAAATGTGTTCCCTTAAAATTCACATGCTGAAGACCTAACTGTGAATGTGACTAAGTTTGGAGATAGAGTCTTTAGGAGGTGCATGTGTGCATGCTAAGTTCCTTCAGTCGTGTCCAACTCTTCGTAACCCCATGAACTGTAGCCTGCCAGGCTCCTCTGTCCATGGGATTCTCCAGGCAAGAATACTGAAGTGGGTTGCCATGCCCTCCTCCAGGGGATCTTCCCAAGCCAGGGGTCGAACCTGTGCCTCTTGCGGCTTCTGCATTACAGGTGCATTCTTTACCACTGAGGCATCGCAGAAGCCCCTCTTTAGGAGGCAAGAAACAGATGGGGAAACAGTGGAAACAGTGTCAGACTTTATTTTTTGGGCTCCAAAATCATTGCAGATGGTGACTGCAGCCATGAAATTAAAAGACGCTTACTCCTTGGAAGGAAAGTTATGACCAACCTAGACAGCGTATTCAAAAGCAGAGATATTACTTTGCCAACAAAGGTCCGTCTAGTCAAGGGTATGGTTTTTCCAGTGGTCATGTATGGATGTGAGAGTTGGACTGTCAAGAAAGCTGAGAGCAGAAGAATTGATGCTTTTGAACTGTGGTGTTGGAGAAGACTCTTGAGAGACCCTTGGGCATCAAGGAGATCCAACCAGTCCATTCTAAAGGAGATCAGTCCCGGGTGTTCTTTGGAAGGACTGATGCTGAAGCTGAAACTCCAAAACTTTGGCCACCTCATGTGAAGAGTTGACTCACTGGAAAAGACTCTGATGCCAGGAGGGATTGGGGGCAGGAGGAGAAGGGGACGATAGAGGATGAGATGGCTGGATGGCATCACCGACTCAATGGTCATGAGTCTGAGTGAACTCTGGGAGTTGGTGTGCTGCGATTCATGGGGTCGCAAAGAGTCGGACATGACTGAGGGACTGAACTGAACTGAGAGTTAAATAAGGTCATAAGGATTGTGCCATAATCCAATAGGACTATGTGGCCTTAAAAGTAGAGGAAGAGATCTCTTTCTCTCCCCCCATCACATGTGAGGATGCAGCCAGAAGGCAGCCATCTGCAAGTCTGTAAGACAGCTCTCCTCAGAACTGGCTATTCTAGCACTCTTATCTCAGACCTCCAGCCTCCAGAATTGTAAAATAAGTTCCGTTGTTTAAACCACCAAGTCTATGGTATTTTGTTATGGCAACCCTAGATGATGAATACAACGAGACATTATTGTGGAAAAGAGGACAGAGAGTCAATACTGAGATGAGTGAAATTTCCTGAACAGAGTATCAGGAAAATGATGGGGTAGGAGGTACCACATCCATGTTGACAGATAGTGACAACAAAAGAATACTGTACAAGAAGAGAGGGCTGACCACCAAAACTGGTAAGAGAATCTAGGGGATGAAAAGGAGAAAATGTGTGAATTTTCTTGTGAAACAAAAATGTTCCTTTTATTTTTTTTACTAAAAATAAATTTTAAAAGTATAGAAAATTGAGTTCAGGAGAGAATTTTTCTTAACAGTTTGTTCAGTTGTGAAGATATTTACTTAATCTCTTTAAACCTGGGTTTTCCCATATATTCAGTGAGAATGAGACCAGTCCCCTAAACTTCTCAGGGAAGTAGGAGGATCAAATTTCTAATCTGATTTATTGATTATCTTATAAGGAGGCAAAAAGGTACACTGGATCAGGCAGGCCTCTAGGTATGTCACATAGCTTTAAATTCAGGACTCTGTCACTTATTAGCTGCCTTGGGGAAAGCGCTTTCTCTCAGTCAGCTACCCCACCTGTACAATGGGGTTAGTAACAATGCTGCTGCGCAGAGTTCTGTTTTCCATGTTGTGTGGCACCTAGTAAGAGCTCAGTAAATACTATCATTTTTTATTTTTGATAATAATGAAGATCATCATCACTTTGTTGTTATGGTTACTAAAGAGACAACGTTCTAAAAAGTCCAGTTTCTGACTCAACTGGCCCTTTCACAGTTAAACTGCTTACAAAATCTGAGATCCATGCCTTTTTCAAGATGCATTTTTCTTGTTAACTCTCACAAGTTTACACCTAGCCATCCATCTAAGGCAGGCATTTTAATATGTTACCTTATTTTCATTTGTATACTAATCAAAGATTTGTTCTCTGCCTAGAGGCACATTAATTACAAAAAGGCTCAATGTTATAAATCAAATATATTCCTCCCTTCATATTATTTGTTTCGTTTTTTCTACCTTAAGCTTTTCCTTGTCCTTCCTTTTATTTCTTCATTTTTCTAACTGAGAGTTTTCATCTTTCCCCTTCTTAAAGCTGCATAAACCAGAAAACTAAAACCAGGAAATTTAAAACATCAGTTTCCAGGTCTCTGAAGCATGAACAGATGGGCATCAAAAATCCAGTCCTTTTTTTTTTCCTTTTTCATTTGCCTACCCACAACCTGAATAAATCAAAATTACCAGCAAATCCAACTTCCAGCACACCCCGTCCCCACCACTTTGTTTTGCTACCACATTAAATGCTACAGCACTAAGTACTGATTCACTTCAAGTTCTGGTTGTACTGTTGTCTAAAATTTTTAAGCCACAAAAAAAAACTGTCTTTATTCTGAACTAATATTTGAAGATATAATTTTGTTAATTTTACATCTGAAATAAAGTCTTTAAATGTACAAAGTGAGTGACATCTGAAATAAAGTCTTTAGACGTACAAAGTGAGTGTATAAGCACTTCCACTTTCTTCAGGTTTTCTATACTTTGCAGTATTTCTAAGTTTGGAAAAGAGGTTGTAAAAATATAACAGATGCGTAAACTGCTCAGCTATTACTAGAATATAACCAAGGCTTGAAGGTAAAGAAAGACTTAAACAGTCAGTGAAAATACTGAGTGAAAAAGGTCAGAACAAAAAAAATCATTCAACATTTAAACAAATCGGAATGCCTACTATGTGGAAAATATGATGCTGTGAAAGTGCTGCTCTCAATATGCCAGCAAATTTGGAAAACTCAGCAGTGGCCACAGGACTGAAAAAGGACAGTTTTTATTCCAATCCCAAAGAAAGGCATTGCCAAAGAATGCTCAAACTACTGCACAATTGCACTTATCTCACACGCTAGCAAAGTAATGCTCAAAATTCTCCAAGCCAGGCTTCAACAGTACATGAACTGAGGCAGAGGTACCAGAGATCAAATTGCCAACAACCGTTGGATCATCGAAAAAGCAAGAGTTCCAGAAAAACATCTTCTGCTTTATTGACTATGCCAAAGGCTTTGACTGTGAGGATCACCATAAACTGTGGAAAATTCTGAAAGAGATGGGAATACCAGACCACCTGACCTGCCTGTTGAGACATCTGTATACAGGTCAGGAAACAACAGTTAGGACTGGACGTGGAACAACAGACTCGTTCCAAATCAGGAAAGGAGTACATAAAGGATGTATATTGTCACCCTGCTTATTTAACTTATATGCAGAGTACATCATGAGAAAAATGCTGGGCTGGATGAAGCACAAGCTGGAATCAAAACTGCTGGGAGAAATATCAATAACCTCAAATATGCAGATAACACCACCCTTATGGCAGAAAGCAAAGAACTGAAGAGCCTCTTGATTAAAGTGAAAGAGGAGAGTGAAAAGTTGGCTTAAAACTCAACATTCAGAAAGCTAAGATCATGGCATTCGGTCCCATCACTTCATGGCAAATAGATGGGGAAACAGTGGAAACAGTGGCAGACTTTATTTTCATTGAGGCTCCAAAATCACTGCAGATGGAGACTGCAGCCATGAAATTAAAAGAAACTTGTTTCTTGGAAGGAAAGTTATAACCAACCTAGACAGCATATTAAAAAGCAGAAACATTACTTTGCCAACAAAGGTCCATCTAGTCAAAGCAATGGTTTTTCCAGTAGTCATGTATGGATGTGAGAATTGTACTATAAAGAAAGCTAAGCGTCAAAGAATTGATGCCTTTGAACTGTGGTGTTGGAGAAGACTCTTGAGAGTCCCTTGGACTGCAAGGAGATCCAACCAGTCCATCCTAAAGGAAATCAGTCCTGAATATTCATTGGAAGGACTGATGCTGAAGCTGAAACTCCAATTCTTTGGCCACCTGATGCGAAGAACTGACTCACTGGAAAAGACCCCGATGCTGGGAAAGATTGAGGGCAGGAGGAGAAGGGGACCACAGAGGATGAGATGGTTAAATGGCATCACCAACTCAGTGGACATGAGTTTGAGTAAACTCAGGTAGTTTGTGATGGGCAGGGAGGCCTGGCATGCTGCAGTCCATGGGGTCACAAAGAGTCGGACACGACTGAGTGACTGAACTGAACTATGTGCAAGACAAATAGCCAAGATGTCCTCATGGAACACCCAATGGAGTCGGTGTTCCAATCAGGGTAGAATTAGATATTATGTTGATGAGAACCCAGGTCTAAGGTGGGGGTAACACCATGTAAGGCTCTCTAGAGAAGGTGATCTTTCAGCTGAGACCTCTATGATGATTATAGTGTAGTCAAGTGTGAATCTAAGTGGTGAGTTGTGTTATGAACAATAGCACATGCAAAGAGTCTGGGAATAAAACATAGTACAGGGGTAAAAATGTAGAAAGAAATGGCAACCCACTCCACTTTTCTTGCCTGGAGAATCCCATGGATGGGGGAGCCTGGTGGGCTACAGTCCATGGGGTTGCAAAGAATTGGACATGACCAAAAGCAACTTAGCACAGGGGTAAAAAAAAAAAAAAAATTATACACACACACACACACACACACATATATATATATATATATATAGCCAGAGCATTGAGTGGGTGTGGATAGGGGTAAAGGTAGGGGAGGAGGAGAACAGAAATGCAAAATGCGGCTAGAGAAATAACCAGGGGGAGGCCTTTCTGCCTTTAATAAGTAAGAGGTTTATAGCCATTTGACAAGTTTCTAATCAGGCTGGGTCTGAATAAAAATGCTGGCTGCAGTGTGAAGACTGTGCTGGGGAAGACATGACAGGACGAACATCACTTTTAAATCCCCCTGACTTTGAATTTCTAATGAAATAATGGTACAAGAATTTTAAGACAGGCACGGACTCTCAGGGACAACAAGAATAACTGAGAAGGATGACAATAGAAGATTCTGAGAGAGGAAAGCAGATGGATAAGTGGTGTTGAAGCAGAGCGGAGGCAGAACACATTAGTAAGTGCGGGTGATTTTGCTTGTGTACATGGTGTTGGCTAAGAAATAGAAGCTCATTTGCTCCAGAGAAACTCTATCCTTCCAATTCCTGGAAGGCTCAGGAATTGGACAAACCAGGTGCCCCTGGAGGTGCAGTTGCAGAGCAGAACTGAAAACAGGAGCAGTAGCAGTTCTATACAAAATGCACTCAAGCCCTCTGATAGTCTCCCAAAGCCCATGCAGCCGAGCGGGCTCTCTTCTCCCCCAACTTCCTCCTTAGCTGCAGAAACACTTCCTCACTGGATGATCTGAACCACAGACACCAGGCAAGGGTAAAGGCAAGGGTGAGGGAAATTAAATGAAAGGATGTCGATTTATTAATGATGCTTCTCCAGCACCCTTCGCATATCTGGTGCCCAGATAGCTGGAGATTCTCCTTCCAGGAAGTTATAGTAATCTTTCTGGAAACTAATTGGGCTGACCTAGCAACACTGACATGTGGACATGCCACAATAAAACATCTGAATTCCTACGAGGAAGGTCACTGGTCAGTAAGTCCTGTTTCTGAAATTCTAATCATTTTTCAAGGTCTCACCTCAAATATGAGTGGAGAGACATGGACCATTAGATATTTAGGGAAAATTTTTAACATAAAGTTAATATGATAAAGCAAACAAATCAAAAAGAGGAACTTGGCAGAAACTGAGACATGGACAGAAGAAGAAAACTTTTTAAAAATCCTATTATATCCATAATGATAAAATAAGGATTTTTGCATCTATGGTGGGAGAAATAGGATGCAATAAGAAAGTATATTTAAGAATAAGAAAGAGTGCTTGCAAATAAAAATATCATAACTGAAAAAAAAATCAACAGAAGAGTTAGAAGATAAAGTTGAGGAAATCTTACAGAAAGCAAAACAAAAATAAAGAAGATAACAGGAAAAGAGATAACAAAATAAGGTCAATCTTAGGTTCAATAATGATGAAGAGGCATTGCAGAACATGCATACTGAGAAAATTATGGGGGAAAAATTTAAAAACAAAAAAAAGAAAATAACAAAAATCCAATCCATATAGAATCATCATGGAATTTCAGAAAATCTGGAGTTGAAAAAAAAAAACCCAATACCTTCTGGGAGAATGAACAGGATGGGTCACATCCAAGTTATCAGATACAGACGGGAATAAGACTTCTCAATAGGAAGTTCAAAAGTAGAATACAATGGAACATTACCTCAAACTTCTGAGGAAAAATGATTTTCAATGAAAACTCAAAACTCTGTTAAGCATTAATTAAATGTGATGCAGGACAAAGCCATTTTCAGACAAGCAAGGTCTTAAGAAGTTTTAGCTCCCATATACAATAAAGGACAGAATTGGTATGGATCTAACAGAAACTAAAGATATTAAGAAGAGGTGCAAGAAACACAGAAGAACTATACAAAAAAGATCTTCACGATCCAGATAACCATGATGGTGTGATCACTCACCTAGAGCCAGACATCCTGGAATGCAAAGTGAAGTGTTGCCTTAGGAAGCATTACTACGAACAAAGCTACTGGAGGTGATGGAATTGCAGCTATTTAAAATCCTAAAAGATGATGCTGTGAAAGTGCTGCACTCAATATGCCAGCAAATTTGGAAAACTCAGCAGTGGCCACAGGACTGGAAAAGGTCAGTTTTCATTCTAATCCCAAAGAAAGACAATGCCAAAGAATGTTCAAACTACTAAATAATTGTACTCATCTAACATGCTAGCAAAGTAATGCTCAAAATTCTTCAAGCCAGGCTTCAACAGTATGTGAACTGAGAACTTCCAGATGTTCAAGCTGGATTTAGAAAAGAAAAACCAGAGATCAAACTGCCAACATCTGATGGATCATAGTAAAAGCAAGATAGTTTCAGAAAAACATCTACTTCTGCTTTACTGACTACACCAAAGCCTTTGATTGTCTGGATCTCAACAAACTGTGGAAAATTCTGAAAGAGATGGGAATACCAGACCACCTTACCTGATTCCTGAAAAACCTGTATGCGGGTCAAGAATCAACAGTTAGAACTGGACATGAAAATGGACTGGTTCCAAATTGGGAAAGAAGTATGTCAAGGCTGTATATTGTCACCCTGCTTACTTAATTTATATGCAGAGTACATCATGCGAAATGCTGGACTGGATGAAGCACAAGCTGGAATCAAGATTGCCAGGAGGAATATCAATAACCTCAGATATGCAGGAGACACCACCCTTAAAGAAAAGTGAAGAGGAACTAAAAAGCCTCTTGATGAAGGGAAAGAGGAGAGTAAAAAAGTTGGCTGAAAACTCATCATCCGGTCCCATCACTTCATGGCAAATAGATGGAAAAACAATGGAAACAGTGACAGACTTTATTTTCTTGGGCTCCAAAATCACAGCAGATGGCGACTGCAGCCATGAAATTAAGCTTCCTCTACAGAAGAAAAGCTATGACCAATCTAAACAGCATATTAAAAAGTAGAGACATTATTACTTTGCCGACAAAGGTCTATATAGTCAAAGCTATGGTTTTTCCAGTAGTCATGTATGGATGTGAGAGTTGGACCATAATGAGGGCTGAGCATCAAAGAATTGATGCTTTTGAACTGTGGTGTTGGAGAAGACTCTTGAGAGTCCCTTGGACTGCAAGGAGATCCAACCAGTCCATTCTAAAGGAGTTTAGTCCTGGGTGTTCATTGGAAGGACTGATGCTGAAGCTGAAACTCCAATTCTTTGGCCACCTGATGCAAAGAACTGACTCATTGGAAAAGACCCTGATGCTGGGAAAGATTGAAGGCAGGAGGAGAAAGGGACGACAGAGGATGAGATGGTTGGGTAGCATCACCAACTTGATGGACATGAGTTTGAGCAAGCTCCAAGAGTTGGTGATGGACAGGGAAGCTTGGTGTGTTACAGTCCATGGGGTCACAAAGCATTGGACACAACTCAGTGACTGAACTGAGATACATTTCTTGAGGAGGTACTGGTGGATACACCCCCACTAGAATGAGAAAGCAAAAGAAGAGAAAAATGTGGGATCCAGAGAATAGTTGACTCAAGTGTCCAGGGAGCAACAAGAATGAACAGGAGAATCTAGGCCTCCAAGATGGAGGTGTGCAAGGAAAATAATGGAAATGATAAGCTTCCTGATGTGTCTGACCATATTAAAAAAAAATAGTGATGGTCACAGACCTGGGAATGGGTTTGTGATAATGATACAGAAATCAAGCAAATAAAACTAAAGCAATATTTACCTCCAGGAAATAGTGAAGAGTTATTCAGGAAAGGAAACCTTATGACAGAAAACAATGATGCTCAAAAGGGAACAACTTTATACAGTGATAATGCTATAGATGCAGAGTATTTAATGAACCAAAAGTTGAGATATTATACTGGAAGGGTAGGGAGAGTGATAATGTATGTGTGCTTCCATGTGTATGCTCATACTGTAAGGGAGCTAACTAAATCATTTCTACTGGTTGGAAAGTCAACAGACAATACTCACATTTTAAAACATCAAATATAGCACGACAGAAAACAAAAGTTCTGTTAAGTGGTAGCCTCAGTGCGGGAGGGAGGCTGAAGTGGGATGAACTGGGGAAAAGAATTTGCTTTATCTTACAGATCTTTCTTGCATCCTCTAACCTTTTAAAATCAAATATATGTATTAGTTTGAGAATTCATGACTTAATTGATAATCTCTAGAAATTTCTTATCAAAATCTCTTTGATTTTTGCTTCTAATATTTTCTATAATTTTCCTTCTGAAACTTTTACTAGATATACACAGAATTTTTTTTATTTCTTAAGATCTAGCTTCTAGATCACTAATTCTCTCTTCATACATCTAATACTTAACACATCCACTGGTTAATTTTAATGAAAATATAAAACGTCTGTTTAGTTCTTCCAAAAATAAGCACCAGGCTTTTATAGTACCTTTTATTTCTCACGTTTTCAACTTTTTATGCTATTAACTGTTTCAAAGAGCTACTTTATCTTCTTTATACAGAAGTTCCACTGGAGAAGGGAATGGCAAACCACTTCAGTATTCTTGCCTTGCGAACCCCATGAGCAGTATGAAAAGGCAAAATGATAGGATGGCATCACTGACTCGATGGACGTGAGTCTCAGTGAACTCTGGGAGTTGGTGATGGACAGGGAGGCCTGGCATGCTGTGATTCATGGCGTCGCAAAGAGTTGGACACGACTGAGCGACTGATCTGATCTGATCTGATCTAGTATCTAAACTTATTAAGGGTCCAACCTTATAGTAACTTGTTAGAGCTAATTTCTAACTTGCTACACTAGAATAGATATTCAACAGGAAACACCAGAAGAGAAGAAGGTTTGAAGGAGAGATTGGAGTGATTAATTCACATTTTGGTAATGATCAGTATGCCTGGTAAGAGCTGAAAATTCACCAGAGTGAGGCAATGGAGAAAAGTTTTGCCCAAGTTTTATTCTTCCTTTAAAAAAACACAAAAAACTCACCATTAAAAAAAAAATTCTGATATATTTCCTTAGGCAATCAGCAGATATTTATAGAGCACCCACTCAAACTCAAAATTCTGCTGTTATAGGAAGAAGAATTAGAAGAAAAATCAGACATTTTAACATATGGCTGGATTTCCCTCTTCTAAGCTTTTTGAAGAATTGTTTAAAATTCACAGCAATCCATAGTCACCTTTCAGGACTTGCTGAACATTATTTCGAAGTTTAACATTATTTGCAGAAGTTTTTACTCTTCACCTTGAAATATCCTTTTTTTGAACAGTGGGCAAATATTTTCAGTAGAGATTCTTTCATTCACAGTGTATGCTAACATTATTGTGAGTCAAAAACACACAGATGTATGTACAAACATCTCCTTAAATACTGAAATGGATAAAAATGGAGATGGTATACTTTAAAGACATAGTAAAAGCCCTAGAAAAACTAAGTATTCAGAGAAATTCTCATATAAAATAGAAAAACTTTTTCTAATCTTAAAAATGTTATTCTGTAATAATTTAGCTGTATTGACAGCCTGCATCTTATTGGCCTGGGCTATTTTAGAGTACTGCATATGCTACCCGAACTGTCAATACATGCCCTAATTTATACCCATTTAACACTTCAATAATATATGCCAGGGCATAACTGAGTTCTAAGGAAGTAAAAATCCAGATTATTCAGAAACTGCATGTTATTTTGGAAGTACAGATAGCAAAAGGCCTCATGGCCCTACAGCAGACTGGCAAAGGCCATTTAAAACCAATCATGTGTCCAAGTATTCTAACAGAGAATTACAGACAATAAAGCAGTGAGATAGCAAAGTCTTACTAAACTATTATCTTTAAGCCAGAAATAACATTCCAATTTTATAACACTGGAGTTAAAACAAGCATTATTCTTTGCTTTCCTGTAGTAAATAAATGAGAAAAAGAAACTTTATTGCCTCACAGGTTTATGGTGCACAGTAGTTGCTCAATATAGACTTTCTGAATGAATGAATGCCTTGGAAAAAGGAAGTAGAATGGGTTAGGCATAAGCTCTTCTATGCTTCTCTGGGACCTGATTGTTTCCGTATACTGATGTGTGGTTTGGGATTCTGAGTATGTTTTATTTGGGTAGTTTGCATATATGAAGTAGAAAGAGGTAAGGTTGGTTGAAGGGTAATTATTTGTTGATGGAAGAATATAAAAAGTATAAACAGCTCAGCTATTGCTTAAGCAAACTCAGCTCTTCATTCCTGATCTACAATGCAAATAGTATACAAAATAAGGTTTCATTAAAGAGTGCTGTCACATCAACAGGAAGGAGAATGAAGACCTGCTATGCAGGATTATTAGATATATTGAATTTGTTGTCACCACGATCAACAAAATACTGCTTCTAAGGACTACACACTGTGACACAGAAATAGCTTTGCAATATAGAACACTAGTTTGATTTTTTTCATTTTATTGTAATGGAGCTATATATACCTCTAGAAGAAATGTATGTCAATTTATTGATGGCTTAGGCCACTATTTTTTTAAAAGTAATATACTAATCAAAAAACATCTGTGATAACTGAAAATCCATTCTGAATAAAAAATTAGAAACTTTCTATCACATGATATCTATCTTCACAACACAAAAATAACTCTATATTGTATGATGTGGAGTGGGGCTTTTCCTATCATCTTGGTGTTTCAGCTGAGGTCCTAACACTGAGGATTAATATCTATGAATGCTAAAGAGGTGCTGCTATATTTCCCCAGGACTTGCTAAAGATAAAAATATTGGCCACATGACTCTTATAGATAATTCTTTAACAGTGAAAGTAAGAGGAGAAAATTCACAGGAGTAGGTGTGCTCCATGAGGACCTCCTATGGAGACTTGGAATGGTAACCAGAAGGAAAGGCTGGCATCTCTTTCCCCAAAATGTGTGATTGCCAAACTGCCAGAATTCAAAAGCCTGCCTCCTCTTGCTCCCAGAAAACAGCTCTTGGAGAATCTAATGCATGCCCCATAAAATGTGGGACATTGACCCTGATGAGAGCCTGGACTTCAAGATTTTAAAGGTAGGAGGCTGTATGAAGTTGTCCACAGGGAAAGGTGAGGAGAAAAGGCAGCAAAGCAGGCAGCCTCCATTTTTACCATTTTGAGGGAAAAGGTACCTGATCTTTTTCTCCCTGTGGTTCAAGTGGAGGGGAGTCATGCGCCATATTGAAAGGACTATGCTTAGGAAGGCTCCTTCAGTGCAAGGGACATTCTTTGGGAATCAGAGCTGAGAGAAGGAAGTGATTAGAGATCATCCAGGGAGGGTTTCCTGTATGACAGGAAATATCTGGGTGAGAGGTCTCCACAGGAGAGTCTGAAAAGGAAATCAGTCCTGAATATTCATTGGAAGGACTGATGCTGAAGCCAAAGCTCCAAATACTTTGGCCATCTGATGTGAAGAGCTGACTCATTAGAAAAGACCCTGAAGCTGGGAAAGAGTGAAGGCAGGAGAAGGGGATGACAGAGGACGAGATGGTTGGATGGCATCACCGACTCAATGGACAAGAGCTTGAGCAAGCTCCAGGAGATAGTGAAGGACAGGGAAGCCTGGCGTGCTGCAGTCCATAGGGTTGCAAAGAATCAGACACAACTGAGCAACTGAACAACATGTGCCACACAGAAGTGCTGGCATTTGGCTATTGCCTGACAGAAGGCATTTGATACTCAAAGAGACTTTCAAAATAATAATAATAAAAGAGATTCTCAAGTAGCACCAGATATATAATAAGCCTTCATCTCTTTTCCTCCAGTCCCTCTTCCTAGTCCAGACTCTGCTGCAGGAATTTAAAGAGAAGGGTAGGAGGCATGAAAAGAAGTATATTTAACTGGCTTATTGGACTCAGTGGCTATAATGAAAGAACAGCTTTACCTCCCCTTCTGCCACTGCCTTCAAACACACCTTCACGTTTCCTTTTCCTTCCTATTGGTAACAACTCTGGCAGATACCCTGGCTTTCTGGCTTGTGATTCTTTTTTTCTCATACCATTAGCACTTCTTTTTTTTCTCCCTCCCATATTATAAACTAAGAACAGGAAAGGCCTTTTGAAACATGGCACTTAAAGCTAGAAACCACAAAAATATAGGTTTGTCTGTGCAAAAATAAAATATTTTAATAAATCAAAAGCTTAATAAATTCAACTGAAAAACAAGCAAAAGGAATATTTTAAACATATACGACTTAGTAAACTCTTAGAAATTAATGGGGTTAGCTGTTCAGCAATCCCAGGTTCAATTAGTTCTGCTATTGTGTTACCCAGTAGTTATGTGATGGTGGGCAATTCACTTAACATCTCTGGGCTTCAGTTTCCTCCACTATGAAATGAGATTAATACCAGTATCCATGGGTTCTGGGGAGGATTAAATAAAATAATTGATGTAAAGCTCTCAGCACAGTGTCGGATAAACAGTATGTATTCAAATAAATGTCACCTTCATATCCTCATCATCACCATCAGTCTCCAAGTGCTAAGTGAAAAAGTAGTAAAAATTAGTTTATAAGCATTTTTTCCCCTGTATCGCTACAGTTTTCCACATTGAGCATGTGATGCTTTGGTAGGAAAAATACACAAACTATTTCAATTAAAATATAAGAATAAAGGCATTTGTGAGTCTCTGCCAACTTTACAAAGTTGAGAAAGCTGCAAGTTTCTCACTTGGGCTACAGAGGATCATCCTGCTTAGTTTGTTACATGTAATGTCCCTACAAGTTACTGAATAGGCAAAATGGTTCTCTTCCAACATAGGCAAGAACCATCTGGTCATTCATTGACAGAAGTAAATATCTGAGCACGAATTATGTTTCCACTGGTCAGTATATATACACACAAGACATGTGAAAGGCATAAAGGCTTTAAAAAACATTCACAAGACTAGAATGAAACATTTTGTATCATGGCTTTATGCCATACTGTCACGTCAGGTTGTACTTGTTTATCATATCACTTCATTTAGTCTAATAAGAAATTACTCCCAGGACTCAGTTTCCTTTACTGGCATCGCCATTCATTCTGGGCACAATTTTATAAAAATGAGGCGAATGGAAAGATACTGATGTCACTGTAAGATGAAGCAAAACCACATGAGAGGCCCTGGCTCTGGTGCTCATTTAGGCCCCATAGAAGTAGAGGGAAGAAGTTTGGGGATGTACGTGTCACAGTATTTGAAATGGCTGCCCTCCACAAACAAGCCCAATTTACAAGAGAAGAACATATAAGGTAGAAGGGGGTTTCAGTTTTTAAACTACATTACTAAGCACACATTTGCTTCTAAACTTTAAAGCAGCGCTGAATCGCATTTGGACAGAGTTATAGCATTGCTTTAAACACACACGCACACCCAGACGCACACACACCATGGAGGTAATTCAGTTACTCCTGCTGCACAGATGTGCACAAGAATGCTCTAAGTGATTAAGATAGGGCTTTAAAGTTAGCTAATTAGAAACATATCTCTTTCTGTGATCAACAGTGATAGTAACTCTGAGTTCTGATTGGTGGAAATGTAAGTTTAAATTTAGATTTAAAATGTAAGATGCACAGATAACCCTTGGACCTGCTTTTGTGTTGAACTGTCTTAGAACGAGAGGCTTTAGTATCTAAATGCCTTCGATCAAGGCTAACAGTCTAAAAAAGATAATTCTGCTCATCTGATATTATTAAACTGAGATTCCCATAAATAGCATTTGTTTTTTCTTGGAAGGAAGGGTAACAAAAATCATGAGTGTTATATTTTAAATCCTATCTTGACAGAAAGAAATTGTTACCATTGTAACAAAAACCACACTACTCTACTCTGATTATTGGGGTGATCCTTTTTAAAAAAGCCATAGGGTCATTGAGAGAATAAAATACAATAATCAATAGGAAACTTCAGCATAGTGCTTGGCACAAGTAGTTGCTTAATAAAGTTTCAGTTTTGCAGAAATGAAGGTGATTGTTAGAGAACGTGAACCTAGAGAGTTATAAGTATGTGCCTATTTATAACTTCAAGTTATATTTTCTATACCGGACTTAAATATCAACCTCTGAGTGTCCGTGTCATGCTAGAAAAAGCATTTCTGCCATTGGAAATCTTAATGTTACAATTGTGTGAAAAGTCCCAAAGGTCAAATGAAGCTGCTTCCCAATGGCCTCATACCCCTGACCAAAGTCACATCCACAGAGGACACAAGGTCACTCCCAATCTCCCAGGGCCATATTGAGAAGATCTTGCCTCCATGGATGAGCAGAGCAATCCAAGTTTCCCAGTTGACTAAAGAATGGACCAACATCTAACAAACATGTTATAGTCTATCACGTATGTGTTACCCTTTTACTGGAAAACAATATGGATATTCTCATCGAAAGAGACATAGTTGATCATTTCTGCCTGCTAGCATTAAAGAAGCTGCTGGTGTTGACGGCACAGGCACTTATGTGCAAAACTACAAACTTTTCCAGTTGTTTTATACATATTGTGTTCACAACTCCAGAGAGGTTGATCACAATGTCAGTTAAAATTTCCTCTCACTGAAGTGTCACACATGTACTAGAAACAGGGCTCGAAGGGGAGGTAGGGTATATATGTTAAAATTCTTCAGCAGGAGGGGGAGTTTAACAAGGCACTTTTAGAAGCAAATTGTCTCTGCCTCAAATTTCAGGGTCATCATCTAATAGGTAAGTGATTCATGGCCAATAAAATAACCTAATTGAGCTATTGGCTTTTCACTTATTAAATGGGAACAAGTTCCTATGGTTGTCTTAAGGATCAGCTGAAATGGTGTATGTTGAACTGATGTATAGCAGAGACTGTTTATACCAACAAATCCATTTCACACTCAGACTACAGGTTCTAGAAAGAAAACACACCTGTGTAGCCTAACAAGCTAGTTGTTGATGTTCTCGGTGTCATTATTTGAGCAAGTCTGCCACAAAAGCCCTAGAACTGGTTGATGAATTCAGCTATTTCCTTACATCTGTTCGAAATAGCTGCCATTGAATTCCACACCTTGCACTAGGGCTATCAACGGCATTAGTGGTCTAAAAGTTTCCCCGACACTTGAGTAGTGCAAACTATGATGATAGCAGCTTGCCATTCCCCATCACCTCATCTGATATTTCCATTATTTCTGATTGATATAACTGCATAAAGCACTCAGAAAACCATGAGATATAGGAAAAACATGTTTGAGGAATATGTTTCAAGTTCGGTGTTAAGTGTAGATACGAGAAATTGGCTATTAAAAACACAGAAGCAAACCTCAGGGAGGGGAAGTAATGAACAGCAAAGAAACTCGTATCTAGACACTAATATCAAAATTTTCATTAAGAATGCTTTCCCTTCTTCCACCTCCTCTTAGTCAAAATGTTATGTAGACATAGCTTATACTCAAGTACTGAATAGTTTTCCAATAGGTAAGCAGATATTAACTTCCTATTGTGTTAATGTCCATGTTTAACTAGAGGCTATTTTTGCCGTACTTCACAGAAAGCAAGAGAAAAATGTTGGAAATGTTTCTTTGGACACAATTTGTGACAATTCTTTTTATTGACATTTTTATTTAACGGTATAAGGTTACATAGGTAAACTACCAAAGCAACTACATATTATTGTGAGATAATATTATTATTTTACTGAAAAATACTCTGTAAAAATATAAAACGTTCATTAATTTTTCAAAACAACAGTCAGGATTATGAGAATGAATTGGGTGAAAAGGTGTCTACAGTAGACTTGAGAGTATATCCACAGAAACAGACATTCTTATACAATAAAATATACTCATGATGCCTTTTCTAGAGAACTTTTCTACAACTAGTAAAACTTGATGGACTTGATGGAACAATTCCTTTTAAGTTTAAATCATGGGAGAGAGTCTGGATAATCTGCAAGACATAAATAATGTGTCACACATCTCCTAATCACCATTTATTAACCTGGTGACCCTGAATGGGCTTCAGGGAGTCCTTGAACCCCCTATAATTATATAGATGATTGTGTGTGTGTATGTGTGTGTACTTATTTGCATTTTTCTAAAGAAAGAGCCCATAAATTTCATCTGACTTCTAAAGGGATTTATGACACCCCCATAAGGTTGAGAAGAATTTATTCATTCCATAAATATATTTTATATGACTACTTTTAGTTAGGCACTATGCTAAGCTTGGGAGCACATGGAAGACATAGTGCTTGACCTCTGCATTTTAGAGTCTAGCAATTGATTTGAATATGGGAGGTGGGATGGAAATCATTTATCTCAAAACTCTGCTAATTATCCTTCTCTCCTAATCCAACCCCACCCCATCTAATCTTCTCCATATCTCACAATCTCCTTGAGACAAAGTCTTCTCTATATAATCCACAGTTTTTTTTAAATTGAAGAATAGTTGCTTTATGATATTATGTTTCAGGTGTACAACATAGTGATTTAGTATTTTTTATAGATAATTATACTTAAAAATTATTGTAAGATAATGGTTATAGCTTCCTGTGCTGTACAATATATCCTTGTTGTTAATCTATTTTATACATAGTAGTCTGTGTTTTTTAATCCCTTATCCCTCCCTTGACACTCCCTGATTTGGTGTAACAGTTATTTGTAGATGTTTTTGATGATAGTCATTCTGACAGGTGCGAGTTGACATCTCATTGTTGTTTTGATTTGCATTTCTCTAATAATTAGCAGTGTTGAACATCTTTTCATGTGCCTGTTGGCCATCTGTGTATCTTCTCTGGAAAAATGTCTATTTAGATCTCTTGTCCATTTTTGGAGTGGGTTGCTTAAGATTTTTAGTTGTACGGACTGTTTGTATACAGTGGATATTAATTCCTTGTTGTCTATATAATTTACAAATATTTTCTCCCATTCAGTAGGTTGTCTTTTCATTTTGTTGATGGTTTCCTTTGCTGTGTAAAAGGCTTTAAGTTTAATTAGGTCCCACTTCTATATATTTGCTTTTATTTCTTTTGCCTTAGGAGATGGATCCAAAGAAATACTGTTAAATTTATTATCTCTTCTAGGAGTTTTAAGGTTTCAGATCTTACATTCAGATCTTTAATCCATTTTGAGTTTATTTTTGCATATGGTGTTAGGGACTATTCTAATTTCATTCTTTTACATGTAGCTTTGCAGTTTTCCCAAACAACTTATTGAAGACTACCTTTTCTCTACTGTACATTCTTGCCTCTTCTGTGTAGATTAATGGACCATAGATGCATGGGTTTACTTCTGGCCTGTCTATTGATCTCTGTGTCTGCTTTTGTGCTAGTTACATGCCATTTTGATTATTATAGCTTTGTAGTATAGTCTGAAGTCAGAAAGCATGATACCTCCAGCTTTATTCTTTTTAATCTCAAGATTGCTTTGACCATTTGGGGTATTTTGTGGGTCCATATGAATTTTAGGATTATTTGTTCTAGTTGTGTGAAAATGTCATGAGTGTTTGATAGGGATTGCATTAAATTTGTAGATTTTTTTTGGGGTGGGGTAGTATGGCCATTTAGACAATAATAATTCTTCCAATCCAATAGTATGAGGAATCTTTTCATTTCTTTGTATCATATTCAATTTCCTTCATCAATGTTTTATAGTTTTTGGAGTACAGGTCTTCTAAATTCTTGGTTAAGTTTAAGGTATTTTATTCTTTCTGATGAAATTTTAAATTTTTTTTTTTTTTTTTTTTTTTTACTTTCTCTTTCTCATAGTTCATTATTAGTGTGTAGAAAAGTGACAGATATCTATATATTAATCTTGTATCCTGCAGCTTTACTGAAATCATTTAATAGTTCTAATAGCTTGTTGATGGAATCTTTAGGGTTTTCTATATATAGTACTGTATCACCTGCCCTGGTGGCTCAGATGGTAAAGAATCTGCCTGCAATGTGACAGACCTGGTTTTGAATCCTGGGTCAGGAAGATCCCTTGAGAAGGGAACAGTTACACATTCCAGTATTCTTACTTGGTGAATTCCATGGAGAGAGGAGGCTGGCAGGCAGTCCATGGGTTGCGAAGAGTCAGATACGACTGAGCGACTAACACTTTAGGGTTTTCTATATATAGTATTGTTTCACTTGCAAAGAGTGAAAGATTTACCTCTTCCCTTCCAATCTGGATGCCTTTTATTTATTTACTCTTCTTGTCTGACTGCTGTGGCTAGGACTTTCAATATTACATTAAATTGAAGTGATAAGAGTGGGCATCCTTGTCCTAAATTTAGAGGAAAGGCTTTCAGTTTTTCATTGTTGAATATGATGTTAGCTCTAGGTTTGTTATAAATGGCCTTTATTATTGTGATATATGTTCTTTTTATACCAACTTTTATGAGAGGTGTTATTGTGAATGCATGTTGAATATTGTCAGATGCTTTTTCTGCATCTTTTGAGATGATTTCTCTTTTGTTAATGTAGTTTATCACATTGATTGCTTTGTGAATAGTGAATCATTCTTGTATCCCTGGGATTTATCCAGGGATAAATTGATCATGTTACATGATTCTTTTTACATATTGTTGGATTTGGTTTGCTAATATTTTCTTGAGGATCTGTGCATTGGTATTCACCAAAAATACTGGCCTGCAATATTCTTTTCTTGTAGTGTCTTTGTCTGATTTTGGAATCAGGGTAATTGTGTCCTCATATAATAAATTTGGTAGTGTTTCATCCTCTTCAATTTTTTGGAATGGTTTAAGGAGTACAGGTATTAGCTTTTCCTTATATGTTTGACAGAATTCCCCTGTGAAGCCATCTAACCTTGGACTTTTTTCTTTTGGAAATTTATTAAATTAAAAGTTCAATTTTACTACTAGTGATTGGACTGTTCGAATTTTATGTTTCTTCTTGATTCAGTCTTGGCATTTCATGTTTCTAGAAATCTGTCCATTTCTTTCAAATTTGTCCAAATTGGTTGTCCAATCTGTTGGCATCCAAGTGTTTAGAGTATTCTTTTTTATTTCTTATTTTCCTTATTTGGGTCCTCTCCCTTTTCTTCTTGGTGAATCTGGCTAAGTTTATCAATTTTGTTTCTTCTTTTTTTAAAAAAAAATCAACTCCTTGTTTTATTGATTTTTCTATTGTATTTTTGGCCTCTATTTTAGTTATTTCCTCTCTGATCTTTATTATTTCCTTTCTTCTGTTGACTTTGGGCTCTGTTCTTTTCTTTAGTTATATACTAATGTTCTTTTCTTTTTAGTTTTTCTGTATCTATTGTAGGTTTTTTATTTGTGGTTACCATAGAGTTCATATATATTGATCAACATATAAATTTTAAACTGGTAGTCATTTAAGTTCAAATACATTATTAAAGATCTATATTTTTTACTCCCTTTTTCCATGCTGTGCACTTGATATCATATTTTACATATTAGTGTTTATCCCTTTCCTGTTTATCGCAGTTATAGTCACTTTTATAATATTTTGTCTCTTAATCTTTGTACTGACATAAGTGGTTGATCCTCAGTTCTGACTGCATATTTGCCTTTTCTAATGGGATTTCCCTTTCCTATAGATTCTCCTTCTTTTTCTCTTAGACAAGACTTTTTAACATTTCTTTTAGGGTAAGTTTAGTATTAGGAACTCTTCATTTTTGCTTGTCTGAAAGGTTCTTTATCTCTTCTTCACTTTTAAATAATAATCTTTTTAGGTAGAGTATAGTAGGTTGCAGGTTTTTCCCTTTCAGTACTTTGAAAATATCATGCCACTCCTTTCTGACCTGCAGTTTCTGCAGAGAAATCAACTCATTGCTTTATGGGAATGTCCTTGTATGTTCATTCTGTTTTTCTTTTGCTGCTTTTAAAAGTCTCTCTTTAATTTTTACTATTTTAATTATGATAAGTCTTGGTGTGAATGTTTGGATTCATCTTGTTTGGAAGGCTCTGGGATTCCTGTATCTGGATATTTGTTTCCTTCTCAGGTTTAGGAAGTTTTCAACCATAATTTCCTCCAATAAATTTTCAATTCTCTTTTCTCTCTCTTCTCCTTCTAAAATTCCTAGAAAGTATATGATGGTATGTTTATTTTTTTTCCCATAGATTTCTTAAGTTGTTTTCATTAAAACATTTTCTTTTTGCTATTCTGATTGGGTGATTTCCATTTTTCTATCTTCCAGATCACTCACGTGTTCTTCTAACTTAGTCTGCTATTCAATACCTCTAGCGTGCTTTTTATTTCAGTTATTGAATTCTTCATTTCTGATTGGGTCTTTTTTATATTTTATAATTCCCTGTTGAAAATTTAACTGTGTTTATCTATTTAGTTAACATTTTTGTTAAGAATGTTTTGAAGTCTTAATATGGTATATTGTTTGTATCTGTTTCATTAATTTTTCAGATTTTTTTTCTTGTTCTTCAAATTGACAGCAGTTTCCCTGATTTTTCATTTTGCTTAACTTTCTCTGACTCTGAATTCAGGTGAAACAGTTACCTACTGTGGTCTTGAAGGGGTGTTGCTATGTGGGAGCATCCCTATGTAGATTGCATATGTCCAATGCCTTTGACGGGAGAGCTGGATTTGATGTGGATGCAAGTCACATCTTTCCTCAAGGTGTGCTGGCAGCTATCATCTTTGTGGGAGTGGAGGCTGGAGGTGCAGGGGCTAGAGCTGGAGCTGGCTGTGAGGTGGGACTTCCCCTCTGCTCAGTGGCCCTCGATGCCCTACTGGGGATGGGATCTGGTCCCTTATAGCTGGAGCTGAAACCCTCAGGGTTGGGCTCTGGTTGGTTCTGTCCCCCTTAAGTGGAAGCTTTCTCCTCTCCCAGCAGCAGGAATCTTGCCCCAGAGGAGATGGAGTGTTGAAGGAATGGAGGTTAATACAGACTCTTGGCTCCTGTCCACTATAGACAAAGGTCCAAGCTGTCTCTCATGCACTGTCTGGGCTTGCGATTGTTTCCCTTGCTTTGCTCAAATACAGCCTCTAGTGTTTAAGTCTCCTTTGTCCCTCACAGCTGATAACTGCTGTTAGCTTCCGCTACCTCTGCTTTGCTGTGGAGCCTCACAGTAGGGCAGGTGGGGCTTGTGTGAACTCTCTCAGCATACCTGGGGCATGAGCTGTGGTAGAGTGACTTCTGGTGTGCTGCTTGAGCAAACACTCTTTCCTGGGACCAGGATCCATTCTGTGTCCCATAGATAGGCTTTCTCTCCAGTCTTTGCAGCCCTAGGTCCCATCCATGCTGCCAGGTGGAGTGAGCAGGATTGGAGTGTTCCCTCGGCTTGGGAACTTGGCAACCACGACAGCTGTCCTCTCACCGCACTGTCCACCCTGTGTCCTCTCCCCACTCTCTCTTGGTGAGCAAAGTCCAGGTTTCCTGCAGCCCCGTAATTCCCAGACAGCTTCCAACCAGACAAGGGGGTTCATCTCCCCTGTGTAAGTCCCCAGAACTGGGGTGTCCAGTCTGTGGCTCTTGCCGCTCACTTCCCAGGGTGGGTCTATGCCCTTTTCCTATAAGTCTTAACCCAATCACTTTTCTTCCCTTTTCATCCAATTATGTGTGGATAATTTCTTCCGGTTTCCATTTAGTTTTCAGTCATGATTTTTCCACACATAGATGTATTTTTGATGTGCTCATGGGGAAGAGGTGAGATCCATATCCTCCTAGTCAGCCATCTTGATCAATCTTCCCATGTAATCCATACTGAACATCATCACCACTTTTGCTGACATTGCTCAATCAAACCAAGGTTCCCTTCTATTCTTATCCTAAAAGCTTCAGTTCAAGACCCACCTTCTTCAAAGTGCCTTCTCTGAGACTCCTGAATATTAATGACTATGCATGCTCTGTTACTTTCACATTCCTTCATTTTTCCTTCTCAACTAAAACGCAAGCCCCGGAAAACAGAAGTCCCATCTCATAGATGATATTTTTGTATGTGCTCCTGCCTAGTTGAGTCTACCCTACCGGCCAGTTTGTTTCCTGCTGGAGAAGATGAACAGATTTTAGAATGTCTCTCTGACCTAGATCAAAACAGAAGCAGGAGGTCTTCTTAGAAGGCAATATGATTAAAAAAAGATGTTGACAAAGCAGAGTAAAACAAATGACAAGGGAAGAGTCAGTGAAAGAATGTGTTCCCAGAGAGATGGGAAGAAAAGTGTGGTTGGAAGGACACCAAAGGTTCTGGCTCTCCGTGGAGGGTGATTCCAGAGGCACCACAGAGCCCTAGGAGGATCCTCAGACCTTGGGAGGTAAGCACAGTGCTTTTACTAATTGCAGTCAGAAGACAATCCTCACAGAACTTATTCATTCCTGGGAGCAAAGCTGTAGCCAAGCTTAGTAGGAGACACGTTGTCTTTCTGCAGCATGAATATTAGTGGGAGAAGGAGCCTGCTCAGATTCATAAAATGCACCCACTCCTGTTCATTCCAGTGGGAATGAATGCTACTGCCAGACAAAGCTCATAAGGCTGTGGATCTTACTGTGGTTGCAGAGCGGAAGTTTTAAAATACTGGAGAGTTTTAAAATACTAGGAATGTCTCAGACCCATCCCCAGAGACTTTGATTCAAGTGATCTGGGTGGGAGCCTGGGCTCTGGTATTTGCTCGTATCAGGTGATTCTAATGTGCCACCAGAGTTGAGAACTGTTATAACTGCCACCTCGGAAAAAAATTCAAGGACTTTGAGGGGGTGGGGGAGAGGGTGTGGTGGGAGGGTATGGATGCCTGGTATTTTATCTCTTAAAACAAAAGGTTATAAACCTAGAAGAGAAAATAGGACATAAGGCATCAACTGGTGACTGCATGGACAGTGCTGAGAGTTGGTTTTATAAATGCCAACGAAGGGAAGAATATATCAGAAAAAGTGTTTTTCATGAAGCCAGGAAAGAATATCTCTAATTTGCCAGTATCATCAAAAAGACTCTAAGCTAAATTTTGGAAGGAAGAGAGGGAGAAAAACACTCAGACACAGTTGTAAAATCTGAAACCATGGGGGATAAAACAAAGCAGCAAGTGGTAAAAATGCCCAGAAAGTTTCAGGGAAAAATTAAAGGGAAACCAACTAGAATAAAAATGTTGAGCCTAATGGGTCTGTACACCCATGCACAAAGTTTGAATGAGAGAGTGATTTAACTTGGAATTTTTATGCAATAAGGTGTGCCCTTAAGGGCTATGTGTGTGCTCAGTTGCTTAGTCAGGTCTGACTCTGTGACCCCATGGACTGTAGCCTGCCAGGCTCCTCTGTCAATGGGACTGCAAGAATACTGGACTGGGTTGCCATTTCCTCCTCCAGGGAATCTTTCTGACCCAGGGATTGAACTCGCATCTCCTGCACTGGCAGGCAGATTCTTTTTTGCTGAACCATTGGGACTGATTAAAAATGGCAGGTCTGGAATATGAGAATTCTATGTTCAAATCCCGGCCTTATCACTTGTTAGCAAAGTAGCCTTGGGCAAGTTTCTTCACTTTCCCAAGCCTCAGTTTCTTCATAGGTAAAATGGAGAGATTTATACTATACCACAGGAATTACTGTTAGCTTCATATATGAACTCACAGGTGTTAGCAACCTAGCACTGAATGTGGCACACAGTAATCATTTAATAAATACTAGCTTTTTAGTAGGAGAAGGCAGTGGCACCCCACTCCAGTACACTTGCCTGGAAAATCCCATGGATGGAGGAGCCTGGTGGGCTGCAGTCCATGGGGTCGCTAGGAGTCGGACACGACTGACCGACTTCTCTTTCTCTTTTCACTTTCATGCATTGGAGAAGGAAATGGCAACCCACTCCAGTGTTCTTGCCTGGAGAATCCCAGGGACGGGGGAGCCTGGTGGGCTGCCATCTCTGGGGTCACACAGAGTCGGACACGACTGAAGTGACTTAGCATAGCATAGCTTTTTAGTAAAAGTGCTATTGTTAAGAATAAACCCTGGCTGACAGGAAAACTTTGTCCAGAGGAAAAAGGATTTGTTCAAAGGAGAGGGCTATGTAGATCACAAAGATCATGTAGATTATAGACCCAAGAGCGGAAGTGTTTCAGAGAAAAGAGAGAAAATGATGAGAATTCTTTGCTTTAAAATAAGTGCACTCCAAACTGCCACAGGTCAGGTAGAGGATATGGTTTGGTAACAGAGATTACAAAATGGGCACAGAAGTAAATATACAGTTGTAGTGAGGGACTTCAACCATGAGGACACCATCTGGAAGTCTTACTTGGCAAACACACAGCACTGGATACATTCTTGACTTACTTTGCTAAGAGTTTAAGCTCTAAGAAGGCAGATGAAGCAAGTAGGGAAACTACTTTTCTGGACTTAAATCAGACAAACTGAGATGGAGGGATGAGTAGGGGATGTGGAAATGATCAGGAACTTGAAAGAAAGTGGCCACTAAGCATTGTGAAACACTTAACAACAGAGGAAAAAAATACGGAGACAATAGGATTTGGTAGAAGCTTAAGGTTAGAGAAACATTTCTAAACCTGAGAGACCAGACAGGCATGATGCCATGGAAAACACAATGTGGAAAGCACAAAAGTATTCTGGGTTATAAAATAATGGCTAATTCAAAAGGGACATAAAGGAGGGAAGAAAGTGTCTGAAAGGACAGCAGGGTATGATGGCAGCCATGTGGATATGGAATACAGGAAGAGTAAATCTTCACGTAGCCAGGATTCTCACAGTCACAGAGCTCACTGGTTTTCTGTTGCTTGTTCTCTGTTCAAGAGGACAGAATCAGGGTGGATAGGTATAGTGAGGATGTAAAGTTGTGTATCTTCCTGAGGTAAAATGTATTAACAAGCAGAGCCGTCGCCCCAAATGTACTAAGATACTGACTGATGAAAGATTCTACAATGATTTTTTAAACCTCTCAATAAGTTAGAATCAAGTCCTAAATAGAGCTATGCAAGTCTGGCTCCAGGCTTTTGATTAAACGCCCCTAGCAAGGTTGGGTGTTTCAACCACAAACACATACACCACAGCACAGCCCTCTCCCACCTTGCTATTATTTGCCTCCTGCTAGAAACTCCAGGGAGCTTACTTTTGTGCTGCATCATGTAGCACTAAGCCTGGCATGGAAACAGTTAACCCTCTGATTTCCACTGGACTTCAGACAATTATTAGTGGCCTAGTGGTTTAGTTGCTAAGTTGTGTTCAACTCTTGCGACCTTGTGGAAGGCAGCCCACGAAGCTCCTCTGTCCATGGAATTTCCCAGACAAGATTACTGCAATGAGTTGCCATTTCTTTCTCCAGGGGATCTTCCCAATCCAGGGATCGAACCTAGGTCTCCTGCATTGCAGGCAGTTTCTTTACCAACTGAACTGCCTGGGAAGCCCAAAAGGGCTTCACTTTTTTCAGCCAAGGTTGCCAGAGAATGAGAGGTATTGGTCTCTGGATCCCATCTCCAGTTCCTTTTCTCAGAAAATTCTACTTGAAAATGGAAAAATATCTCATTGGTTTGACTGAAGTTATTGACACTTACTGTTCTCCACTTAAAGTGCTATCACAAAGTATGTTTCATTTTTAGTGGAATTCCATTTAAAATCAATGTAGTTCAGAGAATTCCTCCGTCTACTTTACCTGGTGTCTGAGCTATTGTTTTGTTCTGTTTTGGTTTTGTTTTAGGGAGAGGAGGAGTTGAGAATGACCATGTTAGTGACAGCCTGAAACGAATACCCTTCTCTTGAGGTTTGATCTCTTAAGTACTTTCCCCAACGTTCACTGACAAGGAATTTCATCCATTCTGATGTATATAGCACAGCCATATCCTCTAGTCATCTCTGAGAACAGATAACGTGGCAGCCTTCAACAGAAATGGTTGTTCTTAAGCTCAAACATAACAAAAATATTCTACACTTCTTAAAAACATGCATGAAACAGCTTTCATTTCCTCATTCAACAGATTATATCTCTTTAAAAAGCATTACATTTTAAATCAGTGATATAATTTAAATTGATAGAAAGGCCATAGTTATTTTATAATAGGAAACAATTACCTCTTAGTATCTATATGTCAAATGCAAAGAACATAATGGTTGTCAACTCAAAAGGGAACTTAATTTAACACTTGACAGATGTTTAAAACTTTTGAGGCACATATCTTTCAAGCTTCAAAGAGGCCAAAAATGATGGTGTAAGTAAAAGAAAAGTTTAAACATTTTCTTCATTTCAACAGTTCTGGCTTATAATCTAGTTAAAAATATTCCTTAAAAAAAAATCACACCAATTTAGTCAGTACGTATTTATGCTGAAAATTCAGGTCCTTTTCCATCCATTTGAGAATTTGATGTAGTTCTGTTAAAGCTACAAAGAAACTGACATGTGAAGGCAAAGGGGACACCCTACATCACCTAACCCTTCCTATTTCCCTGCATCCTTTTATTAAATTAATACCAGGAAATCAGAGCATGTTAATTTCCTGGTTGGTGGAAATCCCTCTAACAGGAATATTTAGAGTTGATTTCTCCTTTAACTGGACTCCTTTTGTACTGTATACAATGCAGAGGAAAATGCTATCATAACACTTCAATAGTTAAGTGACTTTATGAGAAAAATAGTTCCAAATGTTTCCGAAAATCTTCCAAACCGCACCAAAGAACATTATCGTAATATTATGTTTCCCCATTGCCTCCATTATTCAAGCCTGCCTCTCTTGAAATGATACTTGGATGAGAAACTTAGGTTTATGTAATGTATAAATTGTTTCAAAAGGAAAAGATTTGGCTGCATAATTATTATATATGTAGACATGCCAGATAATTTAATGTTTTCAAGAGTCTTTCTTTACTAATTGACAAAACAGTATATTTAACACTTTTCATGACTAGAGCTTTGGGGAAGAGCTTATTTTTGTGTCTCTAACCTGAACTACCCAAATAGACATTGTGTAATTCTACTAAACACAAACAAAAACATAATAAATAACTACATATTACATTTAAAAGATATGTGTATTTGTGGTATAGTACATGTAACATGTACATTTATATCTTTTATCAAAGTAACATAACAATACATTTCAGTGAGTCAGCATCAAAAAGAACTTAATGGCAGGTTCAGCCCTAATTGTAAGCTGCCCAATTTCAGCAAGTTTTGCAATAGGTTTTTTTGGGGGAGTGGGTAATTAATTACAGGTGCACTCAAGCTCATTCACTCATTTGTGTCTGTCTCTTTGCGACCCCAAAGACTGTAACCCACCAGGCTCCTCTGTCCATGGGATTTTCCAGGCAAAAATACTGGAGTGGGTTGCCATTTTCTCCTCCGGGGGTATTCCTGACCCAGGGATCAAACCTGCCTCTCCTGTGGCTCCTGCATTGGCAGGTGGTTTCTTTACCACTGAACCACCTAAGAAGCCCAATTACAGATAGTATGTTCAATAAATAGCCTCAAGGTAGAAACAGCCCAAATGCCCATCTATGGATAAACAAATGGTATATATACACCGACTATGGAATATTATTCAGCCATGAAAAGGAATGAAGTACTGACACGTGATGACAGGTGGATGGTCTCTGAAAAGCATTGTGCTAAGGGTTCTAGCCAGATCCCCCCCCACTCCCCCGCAAAAAAAAAATCACCTATTGTATGATTACATTTATATGAATAGATAAATTCACAGAGACAGAACACAGACTGGCGATTGCTAGGGGCTGAGAAGAAGAAAGGATGTGGAGAACCTGTTTAAGGGTTAAGGGCTTTTTCTTTTCTTTTTTTTTTTAATTTTAATTGGAGGCTAATTATTTTTAATATTGTGGTGGTTTTTGCCATACAGTCACGTGAATCAGCCACGGGTGTACATGTGTCCTTTATAGATATGTGTTGAAGTGATAGGAATGTTTTGAAGCTAGATTGAAGTGATGGCTGTACAACTATGGCATTTAGAAATGCCACTGCACTGTTTATTTCCAAATAGTTAATTTTAAGTTATTTGAATTTTATCTCAATACTTTTTTGGACACAATCGAAATGACAGATGTTGACTATTTACCCACAAGGAGCTGTCCTTCAGTGCTGACTGGACCATGATAAGTGTGGACACTCTCTGTGCTGGGGTCCTCTCACCCTCCACTCAAAGCTGGCTTGTCTTCAGGCCTGGGGGTGCTGAGCATCTCAGATAGAGGGAGGGACCTGGTGGTGGCAACAAAGTTCCACAGACGCCAGGAGGAGCTGCTGAAGGCCACAGGGGCAGGGACAGAAAACTAACAAATTACCGAGGCTCACGCTGTTCTGTTTAAACCTTGAAGAACATCCCTTCTTAAATTTTATGTACAATCTGCCACAGACACGTTTCAGATAACCATCTTAAGATGTAATATAATACTCATCAATTCCTAAGAAAAACAATTTTCTACGTTATTATCAAACCTTCTTAGACATTTGTAATGCATTCAGACAAAAAGAGAAAAGGATTCTGGAATTCTGGCAATTTGGTAAAATGGATACAGAAAGCTCCTGATAACAACTTGACGGTTCAATTCTCATTACATCTTTCTGCAACACAACACTTCAATAGCTAGATGATTTTAGAAGAAAAATATTCCACTGCTTCCATTTCAGAGAGAGTATTGACTTGAAATTAGAAGCACTTGGTTCAAATCTCAACTTTGCCACTTACTATGTGACCCTTGGTCAAAAAATCAATCTCTCTGAGCCTCAGTTTCTGTATCATAAAAATGTTGATAATGCCTACATTTTTGTGAATTAAATTATAATGGCTATGCCTAAAGAATGGTAAGTGCTCAAGAAATGTTTTTTCTTAACCCCACCTGCTTCTTTCCCCAGTAAAAAAATATTTATTCATTATGATTCATTGTGAATGTAATAAAAACTCAATAACCAAGAATAATTATTCTGTGATAATTATTAGTAATAATTATAGGAGTTTCTTCATTGTATTTTGAGACTTATTTCATAGCATTTAACATATACATATATAGAGAGTGTGGAGAGGGAGACAGATAATTAAAGGGCAAACAGCTTGAAAATGTCATCAAAACAGTTTTGAATGAATCAGTGAAGAGCCTAAGAGTTACTCCCCACAGTTATGGTGACCCAGTGACACGATGGCAGATGCCATCACAGGAGACACAGAGCATGTTACTCACAGTAGGTACCAGTTTCACATCTAATTCTATTTCTAAAAAATTTTTCTTTTTTAGTAGTTGAAAAACAAGTATTAATACAACTCTCAATATCAAAAGAACATTCAAAAACACAAGATAAAGTGGTGGGGTCTCCTTTTAAACAATTTGTCCAATATTGAGTACTTTCCAAAATAAGAAGCAACTGCAGTGTGCCCAAAATTATGTGCAGTGGAATACTGAGAGCCTTAGAAGTAGACGCCTTCTGCCTTGTCACTAAGTGGCATAGCCAATTTTCTCTAAGATGCTGGCTTTGTGAAGAGAAGTTCCATTTGCCTAATGAACCAACTATATTATTGAATTTTACCCTGAGATTTGCTGGGGGTGATCTTTCAACTCTGATCCATGATACAGGCAATAAGAATTTAAGCTTAGACAAATGAGAGAAAGGTCTGACTTAGTGATGACTCTGAATTGTAACATACTTAAAATAGGATGTCATCATTCAGGTTCCCCATGTGTAAGATGAAGTGGTTGGAAGGAGTCTTCTGGTCCTCAGTGATCCTGAGAATATAACATAAATGAGTGAACATTGCTCCAAAGTGCCCCTGCCCCCACAAAAAGGAAGAAAGTGATGAATGTCTGAAAGACTGTTTTGCTCATATTTATGTAATGTTGCATATAGTGTTATATTGTCACCAAGACATTTGTAGAAATATAAAAACCGAGGTCTTGGCTAGTTACAAATTACTGTGATTCTTTCAGGTACCTTAGCCTCTGGGCTAAGTCTACCCAGTCTCTCTCTTTCAAAGGGAGATTCAACGTCTACCCCTTGTTTGCCATGTAAATGAAGCTCAATAAATATGTGCTGAATTACAAATGAAGATTAAGTATAGTAATAAATGAAGAAATTCTAAAGGAAATCAACCCTCAATATGCATTGGAAGGACTGATGCTGAAGTTGAAGCTCCAATACTTTGGCCACCTGATGTGAAGAGCTGACTCATTGGAAAAGATCCTGATGCTGGGAAAGATTGAAGGCAAAAGGAGAACTGGGCGACAGAGGATGAGACGGTTGGATAGCATCATTGACCCAATGGACACGAATTTGAGCAAACTCTGGGAGATAGTATGAGACAGGAAAGCCTGGCATGCTGCAGTCCCTGGGGTTGCAAAGAGTCAGACACGACTTAGCAACTGAACAACAACTAAAATAAATGTGGGATTATCTTGTGGTCCATGAATACTCTTTTTTTTTTCACTGTCAGCAAACTTCTATCTTCTTTTTCACACAGCTCAGTCACCACTTCCTCAGGGAAGCCATCCTTGATTGTTCTCCCTCTGACAAACCTCCAATTATGTCCTCTGATGGCACCATATATTGATTACTTATAGCATGTGATTGCATTGAACTTTTCCTGTTTAGTTTCTGAGCTTACTTGATTACTGTCCCTGACTCTGTTAAACCCTCAGATCATCAGATAAGGCCCTCATCTCACTTGGCTCCCTCCTGCATGCCTAGCGGGCAACACAGTGCCTGCCACTTTGTGGGTACACAACACATACTCTATCTATTGAAGGAAGCAGGGAAAAGAAAAAAAAGAAAAAGAAAAAATATATTAATTAAGAGAATATTCTTCCTGATCTCCGCTGTGTGGGTGGAGGCAGGCGGGTGGTACAATGCAACTAACAGCGATCATCATAAAGCCTTGAGAAATCTGTATGTTTCCTTGTGGACTTACCATACACACATTTTTAAATGGAAACTGTATAGGAAATTTAACACGGATTTTATTCCTCGATAGAAATTGTTTAAATTAAATTCAAAATTAAGGGACAGTGTGTGGATTTTAAATTACTTTCTAAAGGAGTCTGAAGGAGTACAAGATGGAGAGAGAGAGTTTAAGTGATAGTAAACATACATATTAAAAAAAACTTTTTTTTACCAACTTTCTGTCAGAAAAATCATCCTTCGCCCTGGCATTGACTCTGATGACCACACAATTGAGATTTTTATAAATTTGACAGCTAATAGGGACCAGAGAAATTATTCAGTTTTACCCCTTCAATTTTCAGGTGGGAAGCCCAAAGCCAAAAAGTGCCTTTTCCAAAAGTATGTTCATGAAAATACAAGTTTCTTGAGATTTTAACATATTCTATGATAAAAAAAAAAAATCTATGTTTCAGTAAGCTTTAGAAGCACTAGATTAAATAAAGTTAGGTAGATTTCTTTACTCAAAGAGTTGTATATGCAAGCATGCTTTGTGAATAACCACAGGAGATAAAAGTATGCCAGGTTGTCCCCCTCCTCCACTTAAAAAAATTTTTCTTTCCTTTGGCATGTGGGACCACAGTTCCTGACCAAGGAATGAACCCGCATGCCCTGCGTTAGAAGCATGGAGTCTTAACCACTGGACGACCAGGGAAGCATTTCATGAGACAGTACCTATATTATACAGACAGGATGCATTTTAGGTAACCTTGCTCTAGAAAATTTAACTCATGGATATGATTAACTTAAGTGAGTTCTGATTTTGTCAAAGTTGGGATCAGAACCATGTCTTCAGGCTCCTGGGCTTGGGAGCTTTCTACTGTCAACACTCTGATAATCCCCCAAAAGAGTAGGAACAACTTTGAGCTTTCCTCCAAAATAAACAAATGTGGCAAACTATATTCTATGGCAAGTGCTTTATTTTTTTCAATAATAGAAGATAAATATATTTTCTGAGAAATTGTCACAAGTCCAATATGCCATTAGCTTATAGTCCCTGGCAGAAGGTCTTTGATATCATTCCATATAGTCACCATCTTTTTTCTGACTTCTGAGTCACTCCTATTTCTAAGTGGAGGTTTATTGGGACCAAGAAGGCAAAGGGGCAACTGTGAACACTGTGCTACCCATTTCCAACACACTGACCAGCACTTTATTAGTTTTCTTAAGCTTCTTTCAAATGACATGGTTCCTTTTTAAAGGTGACCCAGTGGGCTGAAGGCTTAAAAGCTTGTACATTGGAAACCATGTGATGAAATGTCACTGAAGCTACTTGTACACTTCTGGAAAGCTATGGCTGCCTTCTGAGGACATAGCCTACATTAGGAAATATGTACCCCTCTTGTCAGCATGGTAAAAACAGGGGATATATACTCTTGATTACTAAGAGTAAATATGGGATATGTAAATAATATGTCCCCTTTACTTCTATGGGCATTTTTTTCTTTAAATATTCCAGGAAAGTGAATGGAAGCTGACTTTTTGAGTATTTAAAAATGATTTGTAAACTTCAAAACAGAAAATGCTCAGTATTCAGTTTTAATTATATATACTTAATAATATATAATTATATATACACAAACATGCAAGCCTATGAGTATGAGAGCAAAGATAACTGTAACACTCAGAATACAACAAAACTCATGGCTATTGTTTTAAAGAAACTGCCCAGTGATTGTTTGACTTTATTATCACTTCTTTCTCCTTAAGCTAACTGAAGCTGTCATTCTCTTGACAATGTTCATTTATTTCACCAGACTTACATATCTTTCTAAAAGAAGAAAATAATGTTTAAAATGATTTTTTTTTCTGTTTGCCCTACTCTTAAAAAAAATTCTTCTTTTTGTCTACTGTACACACTAAAAGTATCTATGCTAATGAGCTACATATGGTACTAAGATCCTAAAATTTCATGGGTCCTCATAAAGATAAGAGGATCTTGCAGAAGACTATCAGAAAATCCAATAACTGGAACAAAAGAAAAGAAACAGAAAGATAGGATGAAACAAAATAAGAATTTATGAGGAAAGAAGCTGAAGTAGGTCTAGGTCTTAAGTAAGTCTAGAAGCCCAAGAGTAGAGACTGAAAAAAGAGACTTCAGAGAAAGACATCAGGTGAAAGGAAGAACTCAAACCAAAATACCGACACACCTGCCAATGACGCAAAGCTCCCTACCCATCTCAGAAAATGGCACCGTCTTTGCACAGGGAGGCACATTATCATGATTTTTCATTTTACATTGAAATAATTTCTCCTCCAAAATGTACTCCAGTTATGTTGATAACTGAAAACATTTGAGTATATTTCAGAGCTGTTCACACTTTTTTTTCCATCATTCATTCCTTCATTTATATCTTTAAGGAAGATACTGTGCTAGACACTGTCATGGCCCTTGAGAAATGTACAGTCCTATTTACTAAATATGCTCAAAATTGCTAAATTGGTGAGGGGGGAGGGCGTTGAGGCATTTTAACACATCACCAGAAGTCTGAATTCAAAACTAAACGTGAAGACTAAGCTGAGTAACAACCTAAGTTACAGTAAGTAATAAAGCTGATTTCCTGGGGTGTTTCCTAAACTATCTGTGAAAGAGATTTCTTAAAATGTCTTAAGAAATAACATCAGCCCTGATATAAGTGTAGTTTTGTGAGAGCACAGTTTGAAGAGCAACACTCATCTGAATGAATAAAGACAAAAGTATTCAGTATATATCTGCCATATACCGATAGTCTGCAATACACTCTCAGAATTAAATTGTATAAAGTACAATCCTTGCTGTAAGGAACTTATGTCCTTAATAGGAAATAAAGTTAACCATTAGACAGACTTCAAACCCCACATTTGTTCTAAGTATTAGGAAATCTCATTAGTGTCTTTTTATTATTTATTTATTTAGCTGTCTAGATCTTACTTGCAGCAGGCAGGATCTTTGATCTTTGTTGAGGCACACAGAATCTTTAGTTGTAGCATGTGGGATCCAGTTCCCTGACCAGGGATTAAACCCGGGTCCCCTGCATTGGGAGCGTGGAGCCTTAGCCACTGGACCACAAGGGAAGTTCCTCATTAGTATGTTATATCTGGCATTGTTCTGTGGACACAGTGATAAAGTGTGGTCTTGACTTCAAGGTGCCCATAGTCTCGTGAAGTAAAGGAAGTAAAAGGACAATTTTAGTGTTGTGTGCTGAGGATTAGGATCAGAGTGGATTGGGGGTATGTAGGAGACGATCAGGAGCCAGACTAGAGGGGGCTTCTTAGAGGAACTTTGCAAGTGAGGGTGAGTCCCTGGGAGAAGGAGCACATGGCAAGCAGAAGAAAGAACCTGGGAAGGTGAGAGAAAGAAGACAAACAGAGAGACACAGAGAGAGAGCCAAGTTTGGGGAACTTGGTTCAGTAGGACAGAACTGTACCATTTCTGTTGGGGAGGGGTGAAGGGTGCTGGGAAACAAGAGAGATGAAAGATAATCATGAAGCCCCATATGCTCTGCCGTGGAGACCAGCCTTTGTTTAGATGGCAAGAAGCTACAGACAATTTTGAATGGGAGTTGGGAGAAAAGATGCCTTTTGGTTGATGGGGTTTTTTTCCAGGGAGACTTTCAACAGTATAAATGACACTTTAGTTCAGGACAGTCAGGGTGGGTGGAGAAAACAAAGGAACAAAGAGCTAGGCTGCATCCAGGCCCTAGGAGCAGTGCTCAGCAAAGAACAGGGGAGGGATGTCAGCCCAGCTTGGAGGGGGATAGTGACGGATGAAAAAGAAGTGAGATGAGAGGAGGGACTGTGGAGGGCCTTGAGGGCAGATGTGCTAAGGAGCGTACATGTTACACCATGGGTCTATCAAGAGATGGCTGGAACCTGGGGGAACAGAATGTAGTGTCACTTACGGGAAAAACAAAACAGAAGCAAACAGTGGTGAGGAAAGCATAGATGAAGAGAGGCTGGTCTTAGAAAGAACATGAAGAGCTCAGTTTTGGTCTTGTCTCCTGGATTCCTCATCCCACCTCCTAAAACACTAAGCCCTGTAAAGGGAACTGTAACCTACCATCTCCTTTTGGTGTGTTTTTTCCTGGCCTGCCCGAATGTAGAGCAAGTGACCTGTCCACTAGAAGACCTATTTAAAACACCATAGGGTTTCATAAAGAATGGCTCTACAACTGCTAACTTGGGCCAAGAGCTTCCAGACACAGTCAACGTGAGCTAAGCCTTTTCAGGTCACCTGAGGCATCTATTGCCCTCCTCCCCCACCTTTTTTTTTCCCTTTAATATAAAACACTTGAATATCACATACATTCATTTTTGAAATAACCACAGTTTGGAATGGTTAGTTTTCATTTAGAATAGAGTCTTTGTTCCTGGAGGAGGGCATGGCAACCCACTCCAGTCTTCTAGCCTGGAGAATCCCATGGACAGAGAAGCTGGGTGGGCTATGGTCCATGGGGTCACAAAGAGTCGGACATGACTGAAAGTGACATAGCACAGCAGCACATGGAGTTTGTGAAGTATGTGAATATGTATGTGTGCAAACATATATATTTTCAACCAAGTACAAGATGGGACCATTTTCACTAGAAAATACACAATAAACAGATCCCCTTTAGAAGTAGCCTGGCTCTGATGGCAAGGTAAAATTCTTAGGTCGGCATCTTTTCACTGTCACTTTCTAGCTAACTGACCCACAGTCCTATAAGTCATCTACTGTATTATCAGTTAACAGTGAAGCGAATCATTTGATAGAAGTTTCTTAAAAATTAATTGAACCTGCCTTTATTTTTATAGATGGTATAAAGGTATAAAGCCACATTTATGTAATTGTATCTGAAATTTTACTGCTTCAAGACAAAGGACAATGTCTATGAAAACCTTTTAGTGTACACTACCTGTCAAATCTGGAAACAGAGCCCTACCATCTTATCAATTTTGCTAGAGGAGTGGCATTTGCTAAATTATAGCAGGAGATGGGTTTTTTTCTATTTGTTTTCTTTTTGGCTACTTAGATCAAAAGAAAGGTGTACACTTTATTTTTAATCCCATTACTTCACATGAGCCCAGACAGAACATCAAAGACAAGATATGCAGGTTTAACCATTAGCACCAACATAATCCAAAATTGAAAATCTCTTCCAGATAGTTACCTCACTTTGAAACAGATCACACTGTGGTGTTCACAGTCAACATTACTCTCTACCGTCTTAGAATTTTAACTGTGGTTAAAAAGAAAAAAGTATCCAAGATATGTGGCTTTGCCCTGCAGTATCAAGCATCAGTTTGGAGGGCAATCTAATATTATTAAAATAAAATGTAATTCACATACACTATTTTTTTTTTTAGTTGGCTCAGCCGTCCATCTCAATTTCATGACAAGGAGGAAAGTGAATCAAATGCAGTTGCAAATCGTATTTGAGTCGGGCAATGCTTCTCCACATCTGAAGTCTATTGAAAGCTCATGAGTAAGAACTTGGGGAACAAATCCTTTCTGTTCAAAAGATGTGTCAGTGGAGAAATTCCCAGAAAATAGCACACAATTCTTCAGAAATCACGCATTTCTTTTCCAAGTCAGATAATAAAAGAAAGTTGCAGTGTTGAAGTCTTTCCAAGGGGAAGAAATACAAGTATGCAAAATAATTCATAAATATTTTGCATTAGAACATATATCATAAGCAGTGGAGACATAAAAATATTTAACAACTAAATAGCCTGGGTATCAGTCATCAGAGTGAACAGTGGCAAAGCAGCTGGTACAGATGTATTGGTATAGAGCCCCGGAATCAAAAGTGTCCAAAATGGGTAGATGAAAAGAGCTGGTTTTGTGGAAATATGTGGTGCTTGACTTCATGTTTCCCAGAAACATTGTTATCAGCATTATACCAGCAAGAACAACTGTTCATTAAGTTTCCAGCACTTGCAGTGTACTATCACTAGTCTTTGGGATACAAAAAAGTATCTATGTATGGGGTAGCACCTATGCTTCCACGACTCCTCTATAGGGGACAAATTGCTCTGTACACCACAATACATAAAATAAACAAATTACAAAGTAACTCACAAGTAACCCACTTGCTTAGTGTTGAAGAGTGGCCACAAATGTTTTAGAAATTCTGAAAAGAAAGCTCTAACTCGTGACCAGGAAAAAATGGAGTTAATTCATGGAAAAGAAGCAGCTAAATTTGGACTCCTAAAAATTGGGGAGAGGAGAGGGCATCTTGGGGGAAAAAATAACTGAATGCCTACTACCAGAACTATGTGTGTATGTGTGTGTGTGAGACAGAGAGAGAGACAGAGAATCAAATTACCCTCAATTAATTCTCTCAGAACTTTTTTTTTTTTTAATTCTGTTTTCCTAAAGAGGAAATCAAGGCTCAGGGAGATTAAAAAACTTAAGACTATGCATCTATTAAGTGGTATATCCAAGATTTGAATCCAATTCTAGTCCATCTAAAGTTCATGTTCTTTCCATATATCACAGTGCATCAACTAGAAGGAAAGACAACAGAAAAAAAGTGCAAAAGTAGAAAGAAATGTGGACGATATATTCAAAACTTGGAGAAAGAAGGATGAGTGTATCCACTGGAGTTCACAGAGTGGAATAATAAGTGATGGGGCAGGCAGAAAGAGAACAGATGGTGTCAGGTGGCAGGTTGAGGAATGCGGCTTTCATTTGCAGGTAGTAGCAACAATGGCACCCCACTCCAGGACTCTTGCCTGAAAATCCCATGGACGGAGGAGCCTGGTGGGCTGCAGTCCATGGGGTCGTGAAGAGTTGGACACGACTGAGGGACTTCACTTTCACTTTTCACTTTCATGCATTGGAGAAGGAAATGGCAACCCACTCCAGTGTTCTTGTCTGGAGAATCCCAGGGATGGGGGAGCCTGGTGGGCTGCCGTCTATGGGGTCGCACAGAGTTGGACATGACTGAAGCGACTTAGCATCATCAGTAGCAACAAAAAAATTCAATGTAATAGGGTTATATTGGGTGATATTTTAAGAAGGTTAATTTACCCACAGGGTATAGGAAAGATGAGTCGAGGAACAAAAGGAAACAGGTTAAAGTTAGAAGCACAACATACTATAATAGGGAACTGTTAACACTACTCAGTCTTTATTATATGGATTCCAATAAAAACTGAAGAGTGCCAGGGACTTCCCTGGTGGCTCAGTGATTAAGACTTCGCATTTCCAACGCGGGGAAGGTGGGTTCAATCCCTGGTCAAGGAACTAAGACCCCATATGCTACTTAGGCCAAAAAAAAAGCAACAAATGTGAGACACACTTTCTAACTAGTTATGATACATGTTCACTGCTGATTTTACAATTTTGAAATTACTAAATTTGATCCTAGGCTGAGCTATTAAAAGTTCATATGGAATTGAAGGGCTGTCTTTTAGTACTATACATGGAGAATCATAACCAATCTCAAATACCAGGCTCTCCACATGGATGTAAATAAACAACGTACTAACACTATTAAACAAAACCTTTAGGACACAGGACCACCAGATACAATATTGAAACATGAGAAATGTTGCTAACATTATCAGACCAAAAGGCCATGTTAATTTTATCAACTTATGAGAGTTTTATGTTTCCACAGAATGAAATATTAGCTAAACAAAAAATGCTATTAGCTAAATAAGAAAAGTTCGAGACACCACTTTTCAAGGCCACCATACTCCAACTGTCCAAAAAGACATTTGTTACAGAAAAATCCTTTTCATCATCCGAAGTTTTATTCTTTACTGGATTCTTCTGAGCATTCTGCCACTCAAGTCTTGCTCCAACACCATTGGAGTTTTTGTTTTCCATTATTTTTTTAAACTGAAGGGATATCAAAGGCCTATTTCTACTCTTGCAACAGAATTAAACTTAAAACCATTATTCTAAATATGCATGTGAAAACTATATAATGTGATACAGCCTACTTTAAGAAGAAAAGTTACCTCAAAAAACATGAATGACTTCAATTTTGAGGTAAATGAGCTTGATTCATTTTAAAACCTGATAAAATCACAAAATACAGAAAAGTAAGCAGAAAGGACTAAAGAAAAAGGAGTTTCCTTAGAAGGTTGCCCATTTAACTCTCATTAAATATTCCTGGAAAACAGTTAATACACAGGGTCTTCTGCCATAACTGGACAAGAGATCCATCCTGAAAGCTCCATCCAAAAACAGTCAGGAGACTGCACAGAATCAGGAAGCAAAGGCAGTGCTTATGTAATCTGCTGATAGTCTATCATTTTTTATGCCAAGTTATAAGTCACCCACAATATTCATATCAGTATTTATTTCAGTTTGCTTTTCTGATTCATGATGAAATCATCATGCAAGGATACAGGATCTTACAAATGTAAATAGAATTTACATGATTTGAAGATTTCTAAAATGCCACTGGGTTCTATTTCACATGAGCTAGAGTCGTTTTCTGACAACTAGTTATCATTGTCATCTCTTTCTATTCCTAACAGTATTCTACGACATCTGTAAATTTCCAGCTTGATTTTTTTTGGGGGGTCAAATATTTGATAAGTATTTCATTATAAAGATTAAGAAAATTATGGAAAAGGCATGATGTTCAGGAAAACTGTGTGGAGTCCTGGATCATCTGACTTATGCATCCTATAGCAGTCACTAAATGCTAGGGCCTTTCTGTCCCTCCAGATAGTCAGATGATTTTTTGTTCTCTATTTGTGAAGCAATTTGTCTCAAACTACCTTTTTTGGTGGAGAGACGATGAAGTACTTAATCCTTTTACTCAAAGCACAATGTAAAACTAATAAGACAAAAAGAAAAAAAAAAAAATAACCGCTTAACTGAAAATTGCAGTCCTTGGGAAACTAAAGGATTTTAATGACAAGACATGTCAGGATTCCTTCTGCAGATAACACAATATTATCTCAATATCAGCCTAAATGAATATACATTGTCAGATGGGAAAACAAACAGTTAGACCAGTACATGCTTTGTAAATTAATAATGACAGCAACCCATGCAAGTGGTTATTTGTTGGTATTTAGTAACATTTTATGGTAGCACCCTTTCAGTGTTTATTGCTATTATTAGAAAGAGACCATTACAAGGAAATTGACATGTGCTTTTCATTTTGAAAATATATTTCTCATTCTTGAACTTTACCTGATACGGCATCAAGAGATGGAAAACCAATCTATCATCCATCACTCAACAGCACAAAACAATTGTAACTTGTGGTAAGTTCTTTCTTCTCTATTAAGGGAAATACCAAATCATTCTATGCCATTGGATTAATTCTTGGGAAGTTCACTGAGTCTTTAAAGAATGAAATAAGTGGATGTTTCAACCAGATGATAGAATGCTATTTCTCACAGTAGTTTGAAATCTATTTTAACACAGTGAAGACACAAAGTATGTACTAAATGCCCAGTGGATGCCTCCTGAGATTAGTTGCTGAAAAGAAATAATATGAAGGCCCTGGGGAGTCAATAAACTAACGTGGAGCTAGGTGTGCATACCTCAAACAGCTTGGGAGTAACATAATACATTATATAGCCAAGTGATGAACTGAGTGATTAATACATATGGGCTACAGGAATTCAGAGATGGGAAGGAACAATGTGGGACGGAGTAGCTCGGGAGGATTACATGCCAAATGGAGAAAATGGGCCTTCGTTTGTCTTTTCTGTCTTTCAAATATTCGGTCACTTAAGTGTCTCTTGAGCTCTTCCTCTATGCTAGGTCCAGTGGCAAAAAAGGTAGAAAGAGTCCTGTGATGTCTCCAGACTATTCAAGAGTGGTGGAGGTGTGGGGAGGGTCAGTAACCCAAGAAATGCAGAAATAAAGTACTCCAATGAGTTACGAAAAAGTATTAAAATTCTACAAAGAAAATATATGCAGCTTAAAATATATCACTGCAATGACATGCTTCTTTAAAATAAACCGAGGTACCAAAAGCCCCATGATTCAACTTGATTTTATTAGTGGTTGGCCTGTGATCTCAGATCAATGGTACAAGTGTTATGGTTCTGGTTCCCCTGGATCACTGCCTCCATCAGCACATCCCTCCCCACCACACACACACACACACACACACACACACAGATTCTTATTTGCAATATACATTTTTACAATGCAACATCTCATTTCAACTCATAGTTAAAGTGATGGGGCAGCTGTATCTTCAGAAGAAAGTGAAGAGACAGTTTGCCTACTGGTGTTAGCATTTTTTGTAGCTATTCCTGGCACTGGGCAACACATGTTTTTAATAAACTTGTAAAAACAGTGTAGATCTAGCTGTAAATATATTTTGCTTGGTAATGTAGACTGAATATAATGATTAGATTGACAGCTGTTGGGTTCCCCCACCCTGCTCAAAAAAATCACAGTAAAATATAAAGAGACATAGTTTGAATGATGAGGGCCAAAACAGTATCATGATACCAACACTGTGTTGATAATTATTGTTTATGACAACAGTCAATTTACAGTAAAAACAGGCTGCTGTTTCCTTTGTTCACAGCATTACATCTTTTATTTAGTCTCTTAGAAATATCTAGCTCCACATGAAGTAGTCTATATCTATAATTAGAACTAGGCCCTGCAATCAAATGCCTGTCAATATTGTGGTAAATAGCTAAAAAACAGAATAAAAATTGAAGATGCTGATGCATGATTAGGGAGAATTATCCTTTCAAGTAATATATTTTATTTTCATTATTATCAATAAGATGCAATAACCACAACAAATATGTAAGTAAGAGGTAAATATATATATATAATAAATGGAATAATGAGTACCATCTACTAAAATGACATTAACTTTCAGTGAGTTAAATCCAAACTTAGTAGTAATATAAAAACATTTAAAAACTTTGCAAAGATACTCAGAAGAAATTCTCTGAGTTCTTAAGTTTCACTTTCTAAGATTAACAGACATAGTATATAAAAATCTATTTATTAACAATTCCTAGTCCAAAGGTTCCTCTTTAATAGCAAAGTAATACTGTGAAGTTCTCATCCAGAAGAGATTCACATACGATATCAGCAGCCTAATAATGTCTCATGGCAAAATATCAGAGATCAATATTCCTCAGATTTGAATTACTTAAGCCAAATCCTGCATTTAGTATATCAAGAGAAATCTGTTGTATACATTGGTGAATATAATTAATTAAGCCATCTATTTAATAAGGACAGTTTAGTTCAGTAGCTCATTCATGTCCAACTCTTTGTGACCCCGTGGACTGCAGCACAACAGGCCTCCCTGTCCATCACCAACTCCAGGAGTTTACTCAAACTCATGTCCATTGAGTCAGTGATGCTATCCAACAATCCAATCCTCTATTGTCCCTTTCTCCTCCCGCCTTCAATCTTTCCCAGCATCTGGGTCTTTTCCAATGAGTCAGTTCTTCCCATCAGGTGGCCAAAGTATCGGAGTTTCAGCTTCAGCATCAGTCCTTCCAATGAATATTCAGGACTAATTTCCTTTAGGATGGACTGGTTGGATCTTCAGCCCAAGGGACTCTCAAGAGTCTTCTCCAACACCACAGTTCAAAAGCATCAATTCTTCAGCGCTTAGGTTTCTTCACAGTCCAACTCTCATATCCATACATGACTACTGGAAAAACCATAGCCTTGACTAGATGGACCTTTGTTGGCAAAGTAATGTCTCTGCTTTTTAATATGCTGTCTAGGTTGGTCATAACTTTCCTTCCAAGGAGCAAACATCTTTTAATTTCATGGCTGCAGTCACCGTTTGCAGTGATTTTGGAGCTCAAGAAAATAAAGTCTGTCACTGTTTCCACTCCCCATCTATATGCCATGAAGTGATAGGACTGGATGCCATGATCTTCGTTTCTGAATGCTGAGCTTTAAGCCAACTTTTTCACTCTCCTCTTTCACTTTCATCAAGAGGCTCTTCAGTTCTTCAATTTCTGCCATAAGGGTGGTGTCATCTGCATATCTGAGGTTATTGATATTTCTCCTGGCAATCTTGATTCCTGCTTGTGCTTCATCCAGCCCAGTGTTTCTCATAATGTACTCTGCATATAAGTTAAATAAGCAGGGTAACAATATACAGCCCTGATGTACTCCTTTCCCAATTTGGAACCAGTGTTATTCCATGTACAGTTCTAACTGTTCCTTCCTGACCTGCATATAGGTTTCTCAAGAGGCAGGTCAGGTGGTCTGGTATGCCCATCTGTTTCAGAACTTTCCACAGTTTGTTGTGATCCACACAGTGAAAGGCTTTGGCATAGTCAATAAAGCAGAAGTAGATGTTTTTTTTGGAACTCTCCTGCTTTTTCGATAATCTAATGGATGTTGGCAATTTGATCTCTGGTTTCTCTGCCTTTTCTAAAACCAGCTTGAATATCTGGAAGTTCACGGATCATGTACTGTTGAAGCCTGGCTTGGAGAATTTTGAGCATTACTTTACTAGCGTGTGAGATGAGTGCATTTGTGTGGTAGTTTGAGCATTCTTTGGCATTGCCTTTCTTTGTGACTGGAATGAAAACTGACCTTTTTCTAGGACAGTGGGCACATAATATACTTAACTATATGATGGGTAATGTGAATGTGGGAGAGAAGGAAGGCATATGTATAAAAAAATTCTCTCTTCTAGAAACCCCAAATTTTAGAATGTTTACAGAGAACCACAAATGTATATATTGTCTTATCCAACACTACCAATAACATCTAGATTTGGAATTAAGTTGTAATCAACATTAGTACTGACTAATTTCACTGTCTTTTTTTTTTCTCTGATGACAAGACAAAGCTACTAAGAGATCTTTTAAACATTAACTATATGTAGGGGACAAGGTAAATTATTAGAACAAGAACAACCGTCTAAAGTTTTAGATACGCTGTTAAGAGAAAAATGTTCTATATGTCCCCAAAGGGAAACAGAACAATGAGGAAGCTATAAGAAGAGAGATTTTGGTTTCAGGGAAAAATAAATTCTAATAGTCAGAGTTGTCCAGAAATAAATCAGCCGCTTTCATAGGTAATGAGTTCTCACCTAGTATATGAAGCAAATGTTGGCAGAGTATCTACCTAGTGGGAATGAGATGAAGAGTATTGAAAGTTGAGAGAGCGAGCCTTTATGATTCAACGGATTAGAAGTTAGTAATGATGATAGAATTACAAAGCATATAACTTCAAATTTGAGACAAGAAGGGCAATTAATATTTTTAATTCAATTTTTTTTCATTCTTGTTTTAAATGATAGTAACTGAGGCTTGACAGTTTACTTAACTCTTATAGAAATCTATTCATGTTTCTCAAAATAGACTTACATCTCATTTTTGGTCAGCAGTCAGCTGTACTAGTGAAATTGGTTCATTTTCCTTTTAATCAGTGTACAACCCACACACATACACACAATTTATTTTGTCTTCATTGTTTCGAAATTGTCCTTCAGGTTTAAAAAAAATATAATAATATATCAAAAGCCTCTTTCTGATGAGTAAATATGAACCTATTTCATTCTTTTTAACAACTGCGTAGTTATTCCACTGGATATATGTAACATAATCTATACTAATGCATTTACCTTGCTTATAAAATACTACAAAAAGTTTTGTAGTGTTTTATAGTATTGTAATACTATTTGGCCTTGGAATATGGAATGAAGCAGGGCAAAGACTAATAGAGTTTTGCCAAGAAAATGCACTGGTCATAACAAACACCCTCTTCCAACAACACAAGAGAAGACTCTATACATGGACATCACCAGATGGTCAACACCGAAATCAGATTGATTATATTCTTTGCAGCCAAAGATGGAGAAGCGCTATACAGTCAGTAAAAACAAGACCAGGAGCTGACTGTGGCTCAGACCATGAGCTCCTTATTGCCAAATTCAGACTTAAATTGAAGAAAGTAGGGAAAACCACTAGACCATTCAGGTATGACCTAAATCAAATCCCTTATGATTATACAGTGGAAGTGAGAAATAGATTTAAGGGACTAGATCTGATAGATAGAGTGCATGATGAACTATGGAATGAGGTTTGTGATACTGTACAGGAGACAGGGATCAAGACCATCCCCATGGAAAAAAAAAAGAAAAAAAGCAAAATGGCTGTCTGGGGAGGCCTTACAAATAGCTGTGAAAAGAAGAGAAGCAAAAAGCAAAGGAGAAAAGGAAAGATATAAGCATCTGAATGCAGAGTTCCAAAGAATAGCAAGAAGAGATTAGAAAGCCTTCTTCAGTGATCAATGCAAAGAAATAGAGGAAAACAACAGAATGGGAAAGATTAGAGATCTCTTCAAGAAAATCAGAGATACCAAAGGAACATTTCATGCAAAGATGGGCCCGATAAAGGACAGAAATGGTATGGACCTAACAGAAGCAGAAGATATTAAGAAGAGGTGGCAAGAATACACAGAAGAACTGTACAAAAAAGGACTTCACGACCCAGATAATCACGATGGTGTGATCACTCACCTAGAGCCAGACATCCTGGAATGTGAAGTCAAGTGGGCCTTAGAAAGCATCACTACGAACAAAGCTAGTGGAGGTGATGGAATTCCAGTTGAGCTATTCCAAATCCTGAAAGATGATGCTGTGAAAGTGCTGCACTCAATATGCCAGCAAATTTGGAAAACTCAGCAGTGGCCACAGGACTGGAAAAGGTCAGTTTTCATTCCAATCCCAAAGAAAGGCAATGCCAAAGAATGCTCAAACTACCGCACAACTGCACTCATCTCACACGCTAGTAAAGTAATGCTCAAAATTCCCCGAACCAGGCTTCAGCAATACGTGAATCGTGAACTTCGTGATGTTCAAGCTGGTTTTAGAAAAGGCAGAGGAACCAGAGATCAAATTGCCAACATCCACTGGATCATGGAAAAAAGCAAGAGAGTTCCAGAAAAACATCTATTTTCTGCTTTATTGACTATGCCAAAGCCTTTGACTGTGTGGATCACAATAAACTGTGGAAAATTCTGAAAGAGATGGGAATACCAGACCACCTGACCTGCCTCTTGAGAAACCTGTATGCAGGTCAGGAAGCAACAGTTAGAACTGGACATGGAACAACAGACTGGTTCCAAATAGGAAAAGGAGTACATCAAGGCTGTATATTGTCACCCTGTTTATTTAACTCATATGCAGAGTACATCATGAGAAACGCTGGACTGGAAGAAACACAAGCTGGAATCAAGATTGCCGGGAGAAATATCAATAACCTCAGATATGTAGATGACACCACCCTTATGGCAGAAAGTGAAGAGGAACTAAAAAGCCTCTTGATGAAAGTGAAAGAGGAGAGTGAAAAAGTTGGCTTAAAGCTCAACATTCAGAAACGAAGATCATGGCATCCGGTCCCATCAATTCATGGCAAATAGATGGGGAAACAGTGGAAACAGTGGAAGACTTTATTTCTCTGGGCTCCAACATCACTGCAGATGGTAACTGCAGCCATGGAATTAAAAGATGTTTGCTCCTTGGAAGGAAAGTTATAACCAACCTAGATAGCATATTCAAAAGCAGAGACATTACTTTGCCAACAAGTTTTGTCTAGTCAAGGCTATGGTTTTTCCTGTGGTCATGTATGGATGTGAGAGTTGCACTGTGAAGAAGGCTGAGCGCCGAAGAATTGATGCTTTTGAACTGTGGTGTTGGAGAAGACTCTGGAGAGTCCCTTGGACTGCAAGGAGATCCAACCAGTCCATTCTGAAGGAGATCAGCCCTTGGATTTCTTTGGAAAGAATGATGCTAAAGCTGAAACTCCGGTACTTTGGCCACCTCATGCAAAGAGTTGACTCATTGGAAAAGACTCTGATGCTGGGAGGGATTGGAAGCAAGAGGAGAAGGGGACGACAGAGGATGAGATGGCTGGATGGCATCACTGACTCGATGGACGTGGGTCTCAGTGAACTCCGGGAGTTGGGGATGGACAGGGAGGCCTGGCATGCTGCGTTTCATGGGGTCACAAAGAGTCGGACACAATTGAGCAACTGATCTGATTGATCTGATAGTATTGTAATATTATTTTGTACTATTTTTGTAAAAGTATTTTATAGTATTGTAGTATACAATCATCCTTGTATATTCACCTTGATGTTATGACAGTATATCTTTAGAAAAGATAACTATAAAGGAGATAGATCATGCATATTATACATTTTGACAAAAAGCACCCAGTTACCTTACAGTTGCAACAATAACTTAACAACCACGTATGGAAACACCCATTTCCTCATACTCTTTCCAACAACTTTGCATCTTCCTGATCATTACCATGTAAGAGATATCTTAGTAGGACCATAGAGTTGCAAAACAGAACAGGTTGTTCCTGCTCATAATCTAGTTAATGAGATAAAAAAATATACATAAAAAGAGAGCTAGTAATACAAAGCAGGATAAAGTAGTTCAGAAAAAAATCCTGTGTGAAGAGGTCAAGGTGACTGTGACGATTTTGCCAGAGTGGGAAGGATTGAACAGAGTTGTAAAGAATGGACAGCCCCTGAAGGGCAAAGTTCAGTTCAGTCGCTTAGTCGTGTCTGACTCTTTGCGACCCCATGTACCGCAGCACGCTAGGCCTCACTGTCCATCACCAACTCCCAGAGTTTACCCACACTCATGTCCATTGAGTCAGTGATGCCATCTAACCATCTCATCCTCTGTCGTCCCCTTTTCCTCCTGCCTTCAATCTTTCCCAACATCAGGGTCTTTTCCAATGAGTCAGCTCTTCGCATCAGGTGGCCAATAGTTTTGGAGTTTCAGTTTCAACATGAGTCCTTCCAATGAACACCCAGGACTGATCTCCTTTAGAATGGACTGGTTGGATCTCCTCAAAGTCCAAGGGACTCTCAAGAGTCTTCTCCAACACCACAGTTCAAAAGCATCAATTCTTTGGTGCTCAGCTTTCTTTATAGTCTAACTCTCACATCCATACATGACTACTGAACGGCAAAAGCAAGGGGCTATCTGGGTGGAGCGCGTGGCTATAAATGTCGGGGGCTATCTGGGTGGAGCGCGTGGCTATAAATGTCGATGCAACATCACTGGAGTTAGAGCAGAAATCTGAAGTAGGTGAAAGAGGGTCAATTTTTATGCTTATATTGTGTTCTCTTCTTTGGTATCAGTTATAATCACTCAAAATTATACACAGTTTTACATCCTACGTGTGTGCGAGCATGCTCAGTCATGTCTTGAGTCTTTTGCCCAACAGGCTCCCCTATCTGTGGGATTTTATTTTTCAGGCAAGAATGCTAGAGTGGCTTCCCATTTCCTCCTCCAGGGGATCTTCCTGCCCCAAGGATTCAACTGTGTCTCCTGCCTCTCCTCTACTGGCAGGGGGATTCTTTACCACTGAGGCAACTGGTTTACAACCTCCCGTTAAATGTTTACTTGTTGACTGCATATGGCCTCACAGCTCCAAAGGGATGAGTGACACATGTTCATTGCTCAGTCTTCAGAATCTGAGCCCCACCAGCACCTAGGAGACTCTCAGGACTGTGGACTCATTGAAGGAATGAATGTCATGCTCACATCACTGAGAGGGGTAGGAAACATTAGGTTCAAGAGTCTGGATTACAGGACTTATATGGAAATCAGAAAATGGTAACAGGATAAAACCAGGACTGTGAGGTCATGAAACACGGTGGTTTATGGGAACCGAGTCTGGTCTTATTATGCAAGATGAACGGGCCTGGTGGCAGAACTAGAAGGCCAGCAAGGAGATGACCACACTGGTACAGAGTTCAAGCACACAAAGCTGAGAACAGCTGGAAGGAGCACCCTGAATGGAAGAGCAAAAGCTGGGTGGCAAAGTAGATAATGATAGCCACCATTTAAGTGAGTGCTTGATTTGTGCTTATTTCCTGTTAAGGACTTTTATTTAATCTTCTGAGATAGATATTATCCCAGGTTTTAAAAAAGAGGAAACGGAGATATAGAAAGGTTAGGAAACTCACTCAAAGCCAAACAGCTCCTAAGTCTCCCAGCCCAAAGCATCCCTGATTCTGTGTCTGTAAAGCTTGTATTTTTTTCCTTTATCTCAAAGGAGTAAAAACATGGGCTCACGCACAGGGGAGGTGATCCTGGTTGTGCAGACATGCTGCACAGACACATTTCATGTTCAAATGCTGGTATTCCTAAGGAAAAAGAAAATGATCAAGTATGAGCTATGTCAGGGTTTTCAAGACCAGTGATTGGTCATGAAATCAACTTAGTGGGTCATGATCTTATCTTAGAGAAGAAATGAAATAGATAATAAAAGTAGAAAAGAAAACAACACTGTAACCTGGTGGTGTTTCCATCTTCATTTTCAGAATGAAGACCCTGACGTTCAGAGTGGCAGAGCCAAGACTTAAAACTAGGGCTTTGCCTCCAACCCCAGGCTCCTCTTTCCAGCACAGCAGCTGTGCATCATGGAAATGAAAAGCCAAGTTCACCAGAAGTGTTTCTTCTGGACCTCACAGAGCCCAGGCTAGGTGAAGGGTTCATAAGCTTTCTGCCCTTCAGCATGTGCAACAACATCAAGGCCATTTCATTTTGCATCAAGGAACTAGAAAGAAACAAAACCACTTCAGCTACAGCTGAACTCTAGCTACTCTACCAAAAAAAAAAAAAATGATGCTGAAACAAAATCTCCATGCCCAGGCTCAGGTCCTTAGAAGAAATGGAGAAAGAAGCTCCATAACCTGAAGCCTCAGCATAGAGGAGGTTCTTTGCTTATGTTCTAGTAAATAGACTATTAACAGAAAACTACAAAGGGAATCTTGTTTTCTCATTGACTTCTGCAGCCTCCCTGAATGTCAGGGCTGGAAGGCACCTCAGATCATGGAGTCTGCCCTCACACTACAGAAGAAGTAACAGGAGCCCAGAGACATTAAGTAGGTGAAACCAAAGTCACGCAGCTAATAAGCAGCAGAGCTCCTAAGAGGGATAAAGTCTTACTAACATTCATGTTCTTAGATAAATCACAGCTTACTCATGAAATGCTAAGGAGGTGTGGATGGAGGGTCAAAAAGGAGTTGGCTGTGAGATTTTGCCTTGTGTAACTAGAAGGCTGAAAATCTCTGGAGATGTGAGCTGGCCTAGACCATAGGGCTGACACAGCCTTTTTGGATTGCTAGTCCTGACTCCTGCCCACAGACACTGCATTAAGCTCAGCCGTTCTGGGACCAATACCCCAATCCCTGTTCTGAGATGCCCCCCGAGGGACAGGATGCCAGCCCTCATCCCAATGTTGATAATGCCATTCACTCCCCCTTTCTTGCTTGGCTTCCTCTGAAATCAGATTCTTTCATTAGTTCATAATGTTGACAAGCGTGGTATCCACAGATCAAACAGATTGAAAATAATATGAATTTTAAAGATATTGTTTTATAATAAATATCCATCTCTGGAGGCTGTTATTTAATAAGAGATTTTAAAATCCAAAATTGGCCCCCTAAAAGCTTGAAACTACATCCAACTTATGTTTGATGTTCTGTAACTAAGAAACAACTTGTGAAAAGGAAGAAGAAGATAAAAAATGAACTTAGGCTAGCAGAGTAGATGCCAAGTTTCAGTCCCATGAGCTGTGAAAACCTTCCAATCAGTCTGTAAATGAGGTAAAGAAGGATTCATGCACGGCTAAATATTTATTGTTGCTAAGTTTCATCACTGTTAATATACAGGTAATGGATGACTTTTTGTCCTTTGAAGTCAAACACCACCACTTAAGCGGTGACAAGTATTCACCTCCCTGAAATGGACACACACACACACACACACACAGACACAACACTTGTACTGTTTTATCTTCTACAATTGATGACTCAAGTGGAATTTTTTAAAAAAGGAATTAAAAGAGGAAAATGGAAAAGATGACTAGTTTTCATTTTTTATCTTGGGTTTTACTCAGCAAAATGCAGTTTTTGAGGCCCTTTTATTTTTTTAGATTTTTTTTTGTTTTGGATGGGGACCATTTTTAAAGTCTTTATTAAATTTGTTACAATATAGATTCTGTTTTATGTTTTGTTTTATTGGCCGTGAGGCATGTGGAATTTTAGCTTCCCAGCCAGGGATGGAACCCAAACCCCCTGCACTGGAAGGCAAACTCTTAACCACTGGACTGCCAGGGAAGTCCCAGCCCTCTTACTCTTAGGATTTGTGAGGAAGTCAGGATGGAGGAGCCTGGTAGGCTGCAGTCCATGGGGTCACTAGTCAGACACGACTGAGCGACTTCACTTTCACTTTCCACTTTCATGCATTGGAGAAGGAAATGGCAACCCACTCCAGTATTCTTGCCTGGAGAATCCCAGGGACAGGGAAGCCTGGTGGGCTGCCGTCCATGGGGTCGCACAGAGTCGGACACGACTGAAGCGACTTAGCAGCAGCAGCAGCAGCAGCAAGGCAATCAGGAACAAAGCAGGCAATGTGATGAGGCAGAAGGACTGGAACATCTGCTGGAAATGCTCACTAGGCCAGGGCCAGCACTAACGAAATGGTCAAGTAGGTACAAGAGTGGGATGTGTTAAATCCACACTACTGTCCTTTACACTTTGAGCAAGATCTATTAAGAAGGTCCCTATGGTATAGCACATAGAGCCCTGCTGAACGTTATGTGGCAACCTGGATGGGGGGAGTTGGGGAGTGGGGAAGAATGGATATATGTATATGTATGGTTGAGTTCCTTTGCTGTTTACTTGAAACTACCACAACATGGTCTGTTAATCAGCTATACTTCAAAACAAAACGTTTTAAAAAAATAAAAAAAAAGAAGGTCCCCCTACAAATCTGTAATTACTCTAGATCTTGAGTCAGATCTGAAATTTCAGCTTTATCAAATATAAAGAAAGTACAGTTCAGTTCAGTCACCCAGTCGTGTCTGACTCTTTGTGACCCCATGGACTGCAGCACACCAGACTTCCCTGTTCATCACCAACTCCCAGAGTTTACTCAAACTCATGTCCATCAAGTCGGTGATACCATCCAGCCATCTCATCCTCTGTCGTCTCCTTTTCCTATGCCTTCAATCTTTCCCAGTATCTATTTCCCAGGGTCTATTTCAATGAATCAGTTCTTCGCATCAGGTGGCCAAAGTGTTAGAGCTTCAGCTTCAACATCAGTCCTTCCAATGAATATTTCCTTTAGGACTGACTACTCTGATCTCCTTGCAGTCCTGACTCCTGCACTACAGCTGCTCTCCTTAGACATATTCTAGGGTCAGTAGTAAAGAATCCACCTGCTAATGCAGGAGACACGGGTTCTGTCCCTGGGCCAGGAAGATCCCCTGGTGAAGGAAATGGTAGCCCATTCCAGTATTCTTGCCTGGGAAATCTCATGGACAGAAGAGCCTGGTGGACTACAACTGATGGGGTCTCAAAAGAATCGGACACGACAAAACAATATTTTACACTAGCTTTATTTTAAAGGAAGTAGCTGGTGCTGGAACATCACCTTATGTTTTGATTTTTCAGTAAAAGCCAGAAATTTGGACTTGTATGTGAAATGTCAAAGCTTCCAAATGTTGGGAACTACTTCTGGTTTGGTTTATTTTTGAATGAGTGTGCAGTCTGAACAAAACATGTCTGTAAGCTGGATGAATCCTGAGGCTTACCAGTTCATGATGGCGGCCAGTCAAACCTTCAACCAAAACTTCAGCATCACTGGCTCCCCCCACTACTTCATTCTTTTCCATAGCGCCTCTCAAAAATCCTACATGTATCTTACTTGTTTATCATCAGCCTTTTTTTTCCTCCAACCATCACACAAAAATAGAAGTTCCTTGGGGATAAAGAATTTGGTTTGTGTGTGTGTGACTATAGGCCTATATCCAAGAACAGTACAAGATACATTCAGAATAGCAACTGTACAACAGGAGTTGAATGAATGAATGGTCATATCTTAATCTTCACTCTCTCCCTCGAGGGCTGAATCAGTCTGTTAGGTCACAGAGTAATAAGGAGAGTGAAGTCTATAAGTTCAAGTCCTATAGGGAATCACAGTTTTTCTGGACGGAGTCCAGCAGGCCTGGCTTTGACAATCTACAAAAAACAGGGTAAGTAAAACATGAGAGAGGTAGTGGTGCTGAAGAATCTAAAGACTTCAAAATATTTAATAAAACCATCACAAGTGTCTTCCAATAAAACATTTTGCAATGGCAAATCAATTTCTCTCTCAAGAAATTTTTGACAAGGTGAATTTTTGTATCTTAAGATGGTTTAATTTCCATCTGGAGATCCATCCAAAATTACACCTTTGTGCAATACCTGAACAAAGGCAATTAGAGTCAATTTCTAATAATGGTCCTAAAGCAGCCACACGGCCTATGAAGTGTTTTTAAATACAAGGTGAGCATGACATTGAATTTCTCTCTCTAACCAGAAAAACATAAAACATGAAAGAATGTGCACGTGTGCTGCCACTTAAAAGCACATTGATTGGTTATCAGTTCAGTTCAGCTGAGTTGCTCAGTTGTGTCTGACTCTTTGTGACCCCATGGACTGCAGCAAGCCAGGCCTCCCTGTTCATCACCAGCTCCCAGAGTTAACTCAAACTCATGTCTATTGAGTTGGTGCTGCCATCCAACCAGCTCATCCTCTGTTGTCCCCTTCTCCTCCTGCCTTCAATCTTTCCTAACATCAGGGTCTTTTCAAATGATTGGTTATAAGGTAATTAAATCAACAGAAATAATAAAGTTGGAAAACTCACTTTGGGCATGTTTAAAAAATTTCTTAAGTAATTTCATTATCTACCTGCCTTGCTCTCTAAAAAACTGTTATCGTTCCTATTTTAAACTATCACTACCTGCTATTGAAAGACCAAAATTTAGCACCTTGCAAGAGGCAAGGTGCTAAATTGGACCAAGACATAAGACATACCATTTTTGCCTTCACAGAGCTTTCAGTCTCCTATGCGAACCAGAGATTAAATAAATGCTCAAAAGATCACAATGATCCTGACTACCCATCTCCCACGTAGCCAGGTCCCAACCCCCAGAAACAGAAATCTGACCTAAAGTTCTGTGTGTCACTGTTGCCTGCCCTTCCTTTCAATATGACCTAGCAGATGTCTTCTAACCAATGAGATTTCTATGTTGATTTCTAAAGCTTTAATAACTGCAGGAAAACTATTATACTTCCCCCAGGTTCCTTAAATGAATTCTTTTCAGTAACTAGAAAAAACTTCCCAAGAAGTGCTGAGAAGAAATTCCCATGTGGAAATACAATCCATGGAGCACAGTGTGGATGGTGAGGATTCAGTGTTTAGGAAGAATTTTTCTAACAGAAACAAAATAGATTACTCAGTGCAGAGAGAGCAGGCTACCCAAGGTCAGTCAAAAGACACAAAAATAAGTCTAGGGAGAAAAACTCAAAGGTAAAGAACGAAACAGAAACTTTAGAAAAAGTGCTTCCTCTCATTCTCCTTCCTGGAATTGTCCTCTTCCAGTGTTTAGCCTTCTTTTTGGATTTTGATCTTTGATCTTGTTCCCCTTTCACTCTATGCGCCTAGTTTTGAACTCAGCATATATAACGTATATAGGTAAAGTGAGTTGGTTGGGTACTCCAGCAAAAACAAAGAAAGCAGCACCCTAGTTTCTACTGGTGCAGCCCTTTCTTAATCCAGCATATTGCAGCTATTTAATATTATGTGAAATCTGTGGAATTTTAAACTTTGGCTTGAGTAAAACACAGCAGTGCAAATTAAATAAAACATATTTTAGAGATCTATGTGGTCTAAAGCAGAAGTCCCCATCCTTTTTGGCACCAGGGATGAGTTTTGAGGAAGACACTTTTTCCATGGACTGTGGGGTGGAGGGGTATAATGGTGGGGGGGTGGTCAGGGGGATGGTTTGGGGATAATTCAAGCCCATCACATTTACTGTGCACTCTATTTCTACTGGAGGAGGAAATGGCACCCCACTCCAGTACTCCTGCCTGGAGAATCCCATGGATGGAGGAGTTTGGTGGGCTACAGTCCACGGGTCACAAAGAGTCGGACACGACTGAACGACTGCACTTTCACTTATTTCTATTATTATAACATAGGCTCCACTTCATAGCATCAGGCATTAGATCCCTGAAGCTGGGGACCCCTGGTCTAAAAAAACACCAATTTTGAGCTTCTACTCATATCAATACTGAAATCAAACTGATTATATTCTTTGTAGCCAAAGATGGAGAAGCTCTATACAGTTAGCAAAAACAAGACCCCAAGCTGACTGTGGCTCAGATCATGAACTCCTTATTGCCAAATTCAGACTTAAATTGAAAAAAGTAGGAAAAACCACTAGACCATTCAGGTAAGACCTAAATTCAATCCCTTACGATTACACAGTGGAAGTAACAAATAGATTCAAGGGATTAGATCTGATAGACAGAGGGCGTGAAAAACTATGGATGGAGATTCGTGACATTGTACAGGAGGCAGTGATCAAAACTATCCCCAAGAAAAAGAAATGCAAAAAGGCAAAATGGTTGTCTGAGGAGGCCTTACAAATAGCTGAAAAAAGGAGAAGAAAAGGCAAAAGAGAAAAGGAAAGATATACCCATTTGAATGCAGAGTTCCAAAGAATAGCAAGGAGAGATAAGAAAGCTTTCCTAAGTGATCAATGCAAACAAATAGAGGAAAACAACAGAATGGGAAAGACTAGAGATCTCTTCAAGAAAATTAGATATACCTAGGGAAAATTTCATGCAAAGAAGGGCACAATAAAAGAAATAGTACGGACCAAATAGAAGTAGAAGATATTAAGAAGAGGTGGCAAGAATACACAGAAAAACCATACAAGAAAGATCTTCATGACCCAGGTAACCACAGTGGTATGATCACTCACCTAGAGACAGACATTCTGGAATGCTAAGTCAAGTGGGCCTTAGGAAGCATCACTATGAACAAAGCTAGTGCAGGTAATGGAATTCCAATTGACTTATTTCAAATCCTAAAAGATGATGCTGTGAAAGTGCTGCACTCAATATGCCACCAAATTTGGAAAACTCAGCAGTGGCCACAGGACTGGAAAAAGTCAGTTTTAATTCCAATCCCAAAGAAAGGCAATGCCAAAGAATGGTCAAACTACTGCACAGTTGCACTCATCTCACAAGCTGGCAAAGTAATGCAGAGAATTCTCTAAGTCAGGCTTCAACAGTACATGAACCATGAACTTCCAGATGTTCAAGCTGGATTTAGAAAAGGCAGGGGAACCAAAGATGAAACGGCAAACATCTGCTGGATCATCAAAAAAGCAAGAGAATACCAGAAAAACCTCTACTTCTGCTTTATTGACTATGCCAAAGCCTTTGACTGTGTGTATCACCACAAACTGCGGAAAATCCTTCAAGAGACGGGAATACCAGAGCACCTGATCTGCCTTGTGAGAAATCTGTATGCAGGTCAGGAAGCAACAATTAGAACTGGACATGGAAAGAGACTGGTTCCAAATCGGGAAAGGAGTACATCAAGGCTATATTTTGTCACCCTGCTTATTTAATTTGTATGCAAAGTACATCATGAGAAATGCTGGGCTAGGTGAAGCACAAGCTGGAATTAAGATTGCTGGGAGAAATGTCAATAACCTCAGATATGCAGATGACACCATCCTTATGGTAGAAAATAAAGAAGAACTAAAGAGCCTCTTGTTGAAAGTGAAAGAGGAGAGTGAAAAAACTGGCTTAAAACTCAACATTCGGAAAACTCAGATCATGGCATCTGGTCCCATCACTTCATGGGAAATAGATGGGAAAACAGTAGAAACAGTGACAGACTTTATTTTCTTGAGCTCCAAAATCACTGCAGATGGTGACTGCAGCCATGAAATTAAAAGACGCTTGCTCCTTGGGAGAAAAGCTATGATCAACCTAGACAGCATATTAAAAAGCAGAGACATTACTTTGCCGACAAAGGTCCATCTAGTCAAGGCTATGGTTTTTCTAGTAGTCATGTATGGATGTGAGAGTTGGACTATAAAGGAAGCTGAGTGCTGAAGAATTGATGCTTTTGACCTGTGGTGTTGGAGAAGACTCTTGAGAGTCCTTTGGACTGCAAGGAGATTCAACCAGTCCATCCTAAAGGAAATCAGTCCTGAATATTCATTGGAGGGACTGATGCTGAAGCTGAAACTCCAATGTTTTGGCCATCTGATACAAAGAACTGACTCATTGGAAAAGATCCTGATACTGGGGTAGATGGAAGGCAAGAGGTAAAGGGGACAACAGAGGATGAGATGGTTGGATGGGATCACTAACTCTATGGACATGAGTTTGAGTAAGCTCTGGGAGTTGGTGATAGACAGCGAAGCCTGGCATGCTGCAGACCATGGGGTTGCAAAGAGTTGGACATGACTGAGGGACTGAACTCATATCATGACAAGTTTAAAAATGTATATCTTTAGCTCTGAGATCCTCTAGAATTCTAATACCTGCATTCAACTACAACTGGGTGTATCCAGAGGTGTCCATGCCTCCCAGTCCTAACTTTGGAATTCAAAACTGTTTCCAACAATTCCATTCACTTCTGAATTTTTTATCCTCTTCAGTGGTGCCACCTGTCACCTTAGGGTCCACCTTCTCCTTCCATCCCTCTTGGCCATCCCCATCCAGTCAAGCACCAAGCCTCACAGTCTCCTCAATTCCTTGTCCTCATCACTTTATCTCTTCCAAACCAAGCAATTAGCATCCTACTTCAACTACACAATAACCTTCTAATAGCTTCCTTCAGCTCAACTTCATCAATTCTACCGCATTCAAATATAAAACAAGGAAAGTTGATGTTGTATCTACCCTGCTCAGATGTCTTGTTGGCTCTCAGTATCCTGGATACTGAGGATAAAACCTAACTTCTTAGCACTGCAAACAAAGCTCTCAGATTCTGGCCTCTGACTACTCATTCAGCCTTGTCTCCACTCATTCCAACCATACACCATAGCCTTGCAGAATTCCTTGTTTATCAGTAAACATATGGGGCTTCCCCAGTGGCTCAGCTGTAAAGAATCTGCCTGCAATGCAGGAGACACAGGAGATGTGGGTTTGATTCCTAGGTCAGGAAGATCCCCTAAAAGAAGGCATGGCAATCCACTCCGGTATTCTTGCCTGGAGAATTCCATGCATAGAGGAGCATGCTGCTGCTGCTGCTAAGTCGCTTCAGTCGTGTCCGACTCTGTGCGACCCCATAGACGGCAGCCCACCAGGCTTCCCTGTCCCTGGGATTCTCCAGGCAAGAACACGGGAGTGGGTTGCCATTTCCTTCTCCAATGCATGAAAGTGAAAAGTAAAAGTGAAGTCACTCAGTCGTGTCCGACTCTAGCGACCCCATGGACTGCAGCCTAGCAGGCTCCTCCGTCCATGGGATTTTCTAGGCAAAAGTACTGGAGTGGGGTGCCACTGCTTTCTCCGAGAGAGGAGCATGGCTGACTGCAATCCATGGGGTCAGAAAGAATCAGACACTACCGAAATGACTAGGCACATGAATGTATCATAGTTTTTATGCCCCTATTTTTAAAACCCTCTCTCCTCTTTGCCTGAAATACCTTTTTCTCTAGTACTCTCACCTACTTAGTCACCTTCTATTCATCCTTTAAACTTCAGCTCAGGCCATCTCTGTCTTCCCCAGGAAGATTTAGGTATTCCTTTGAGTCCAATGGTTACCCAAGCAAACAGACTATCCATTAAGGATAGGAAAAGAATCATATCATTCATCTTTATATCAGAGCATCAAGAACACCATCTGGCACAGTGTTGGCTTCATAAATATTTGTTAAATAAAAAAAAATAAAAAGAATGAGTTAAGGGTTTTTAGAAGAAAGAATGCAGCTAGGGAAGAGAAGGAAAGGAATGAAGGATCTGCATTTGGATGATCTCTGTCCTAGATTATTGACAAAATCTTTTACCTAGTACACCAAGTAATCAAGTCACACCTCACGCCTAGGCAACTTTCTGGGGCTTCTGGGTAAACTTATAATGAATCTAAATGTCTCACTATCACAAAGCCATGCTCACCTCACCAGCCCTGTTTACTTCAACTCTCCCCTTCTTATCTAGGTCTCTCTTCATTCATAAAATGTGTACATTTGATATTTCTTCTTCTGGGAATGTTCCTCCCCCTACTGCTTTCTTGGCACTCAGGTATTAGGTAAAAGGCCATCTTCTCAGAAAGGTCTACCAGATCATCTTCTACTCTAGTTACCACCCATCACCACCACTTCTGCCCTGTCATACTTTTCCTGTTACTCTATTATCTTTTCTTGATAGCTCTCAACAGTGTCTGAAATTGCCTTAACTTATTTTTAGTCTCCATCATCAGAATGTAAATTTTATTCACTACTTTGTGCCCAACATTATTATTATATTTATTTTTGGAGGGAATAATATTTACATTTTGTGAATTCTTATCAGTTCCCAAGACATACTAGAAAATAAATTTATTAATCCATACAATTTGGCTCCACTTTTAAAAAAAGTTTGAGTATAATGAATATATGTAACATACAAATATATATGTAGATACAAGAATAATCTAATCCAAGCACCTTAATCAAACCAAAGTATGAAATTGCTATCAGATCCAGATATTCTCATAATAATGTCTTTCCCCACAAACAAAATTTGTAATCTCCTCTTGTAGATAGGAGCGATTTTGCTAAGCTATAATTTTTACATCATTCTCAACAACATTTCTGCATGGAGAAATTGTATGACTTGTCTTTTAAGAAAAGAAAATTATTGAAAATTAAACTTTCAAAACCACTGTGTTTTTGACTCCAAAATAACTGTTAAAGTCCAAGCATGTAAACAGAAATAAATTAACTATTACCATTTCAGAGCTCTCAAAATGTTTATAAACATAAAGCCTATATCTTTCTAAAAATATGAATGTCAAGACTTTTTTCTTTTAACGGTTTGATATACCTTTAGGTAAATCACTACTGAAAAATAATTTTAGAGAGTCATGTCATCATATAATAAAGTAAGATTATGTTACTGAATTGCTCTTTTAAATAACCTTGAAGGTACAGTTCTCAATATAGTATGCTTGAGAAATCGTTGTTGTTGTTTAGTTGCTAAGCTGTGACTGGTTCTTTTATAGTCCCTTAGGACTGTAGCCGGCCAGGCTCCTCTGTCCATGGGATTTCCCAAGCAAGAATACGGGAGTGGGTTGCCATTTCCTTCTCTGGGGCATATTTCTGACCTAGGATTGAACCAGTGTCTCCTGCTTTGGCAGGTGGATTCTTTACCACTGAGCCACTAGGGAAGCCTGCCCTTTTTAAGTACAAACATTTAAAATTGAAGTGTTTATATAATGTGGAAAAACAAGGTCAACATATTTTGAAATCATATAATTTTACTTTAATAGCTGAGAAGTTTGAGAAAACAGTATTTATTTTTGTACCAGAAACTCCACTCTTCTTTTTAAAATTCATAGCTTAGGTAAAACAATTTTCATCAATACACAAGGATCATTACATATCCACTCTGGTTCCCTTCTGAGCAAAGCTACTTTTGAATCTACAAATTCCTTCCATTTTTGCTCTTTCTTTGAACTGCCCTGCTAATCAGATGGTCTGAAATAAAAATAAAATCTCCAATTTGTAAAACGCTATAATTAAAACCTAAATATAAATTATGGTCAACTCTATTAGCAGGTAATAATGCACAGAGATGATGAAGATAATAATAAATGACAAAATCTCTTCTTCCTCTCATAACATTAATTGAGTGCTTATTACGTTTCAAGCACTGATAAGCCTTACTTTGGTGTAAAGCATATGAAGTAGTCACTATTAATACTACTGTTGGACAGACCAGGAAACTGTGGCATAAACAGGTTAATAGTTGTCCTAGGTCACATGACCTGAAATTTGTGGAGTGTAAACCCTCAGCTTATGTGGGTTAGCTAGTAAGCACTAGAAACTTTGCTAGTAAGCACTATATTTATGAGTTAACACATGGGAATCTTTTAAAACAGGCTGCATAGGTTAAGCTCTTACTGTTAGCAGTTATACATTGTTTTATGAATAATCATCCATTTCACCTTCAGAGATATATCCTCCTTATTTAAAAATATAGTTAAAAAACAAGATTTTATGAGGGCTCTATAACTTGTCTAAAAATGATACAACAACTTAAGAGTCACAATATCTCAATGTAATAATGGGTAACATTTGTTGAGTTTTGAGATAGGTACAATTATTATCATCAATTTCCATATAAGACTTGGAGTTAGAAGGAAGCTGAGTGACTTTCTCATGGTTCAATTCTCAACAAAAGAATCTCTCTGTCTTATGAGAAATTCATTCCATGTGGTTCAGGAACAGAACCACAACTCTTTGACCAAGACCAGTTCTTACAACTTTCCCCTTCAAGGTTAGGAAGTGGGGTGGGATGAGGTACAGTGGAAAAGGAATTCACAAAGTTCCTGAAAGGTCAAACAAGTATACCTCTAGCTCTAAGCGGCTGTAATTGGTTCAGGGATGTTATTTTAGCTAATTAGATTCATTCTGAGGATATTTTTGCCAGGTAAGGCTACTGGACAAAGTATCACTGGTATACTTTGCTGTTAAGACAAAAGACTGGTACAACTAGAAGCCTTCTTACCAACCAGATGAAAAAAGTCATTCGGAAGGACAAAGAAAAAGATATAACTCTGATGATAGTGCTTAAGCCTCTTATCCAGCCATCCATGATTCAGGGTTAACCCTAGATTACTCAGATGTCTAATCAAATAAATTACTACCCCTATTTCAAAATATGGCTGAACAGGTTGAAATTGGGTTTCTGTCAATTGCAACTTTCCATCACCAAAGAGCCTTGTTACTTTTTTTTCATAATTCTTCTGTTTTTAAAAACATTAAATACCAAATGCCTCTATAACTTAAACATCAACTTGATTTATCCAGAGGAAACATGGAATTTTAACAATGGAATTCTGATATGTGAGATAAGTGTATAATCTATGTTAGTTAAAATAGTTTTTGAATATTAAAGTATCTCAGAGCAGATTCCTTTTTAAACATCCCTAAAAATTTTTAGGGAACCTTAGCAATCGATATTCTAGAGGATAAATAACAAAATAAAACATAAAGAATACTACCTGACAGTTCTTGAGGAGTTGAAACCATTTCTATCCTTTTGAAAACATCCTTAAAGTCACCATTCTTTAACAACACAACTTCTTCAGGAAAGAGAATCAATGTGCCTTAGTAATCTGAATAAAACATTCAATTGCCATGAAAATTAACATCTAAGCCCTGAATTCAGGGTACGCCTAATGAAAATCAGGCAGAGAAGCTAATGGGAAATTTAACACAGGCCAAATGTCATTATTGTTGTGAAAAATATACTATAATTAAAATGTTTCTGAGTCCTTGGCCAATGACCTAGAGTAATAATGCTTTGTTGACCTTATTATAAAAAATAATTTTTCATTACTAATTCAGGAAAAGAGTCCCCTTTTCAGGCTTCAGGCGTAAATAAAAAAGCAAAAATCAGCACCTGATGCTTCACCGGAGCACAAGAAGTAATACAAAAACACTGACTGGTCAAGGAGGAAACAATTTCAAAGCCACAGTGAACAAGGAAAGGGAGAAAATAAAAACAGAGATATTTTATAGCAGAAAGAATAAAAGCAGTAGACATCTCTGATTCTGGCAAAAGATAAAGGAAATATGGCAAAGGCATTGGATTTCATTCATTCTATGTTACCCACCTTCTGAAAAATACAGGGGCTGTGGTCTGTGCATTAGAAGGCAGATTGATTACATTCAGTTTGGATAGAAAGAACATTTCTTTCAAATGATTATGGTGCTTAAACTTATTTAGAAAATTACTCTCTACAAGAACATTTGAGTATTATAAGAAAACATACTGTCTCCATGGAGGTCTCTGTAATGGGATTTCACCTGTGAGCTCAGTCTGCCATTTATCCATGGGAACTGGCATTTGAGGGGAACTCAGCATGTAGTGTTCTGGGAATATGAACTAATCTCTTTATTAAGCAATACAGAAGTTGTAGAAACTCACAGTATTGACCAACTAGAAATGATTCAGTTCAGTTCAGTTCAGTTGCTCAGTCATGTCCGACTCTTTGAGACCCCATGGTCTTCGCAACTGCAGCATGCCAGGCCTCCCTGTCCATCACCAACTCCTGGAGTTTACCCAAACTCGTGTCCATTGAGTCGGTGATGCCATCCAATCATCTCATACTCTGCCGTCCCCATCTCCTCCCACCTTCAATCTTTCCCAGCATCAGGGTCTTTTCCAATGAGTCAGTTCTTTGCATCAGGTGGCCAAAGTATTGGAGTTTCAGCATCAGTCCTTCCAATGAATATTTAGGACTGATCTCCTTTAGGATGGACTTGTTGGATCTCCTTGCTGTCCAAGGGGCTCTCAAGAATCTTCTCTAGCACCATAGTTCAAAAGCATCAATTCTTCAGTGCTCAGCTTTCTTTATAGTCCAACTCTCACATCCATACATGACTACTGGAAAAACCATAGCTTTGACTAGATAAACCTTTGTTGGCAAAGTAATGTCTCTGTTTTTTAATGTTGTCTAGATTGGTCATAGCTTTTCTCCCAAGGAGCAAGCATCTTTTAATTTCATGGCTGCAGTAACCATCTGCAGTGATTTTGGAGCCCCCCAAAAAAATGTCTGTCACTGTTTCCATTGTTTTCCCATCTATTTGCCATGGAGTGATGGGACCAGATGCCGTGATCTTAGATTTCTGAATGCTGAGTTTTAAGCCAACTTTTTCACTCTTCTCTTTCACTTTCATGAAGAGGCTCTTTAGTTCTTCACTTTCTGCCATAAGGGTGGTGTCATCTGCATATGTGAGGTTATTGACATTTCTCCCAGCAATCTTGATTCCAGCTTATGCTTCATCCAGCCTAGCATTTCTCATGATGTACTCTGCATATAAATTAAATAAGCAGGGTGACAATATACAGCCTTGATGTACTCCTTTTCTGATTTGGAACCAGTCTGTTGTTCCAGGTACAGTTCTAACTGTTGCTTCCTGACCTGCATACAGATTTCTCAAGAGGCAGGTCAGGTAGTCCGATATTCCCATCTCTTGATGGATTTTCCACAGTTTGTGGTGATCCATGGAGAAGGCAATGGCACCCCACTCCAGGACTCTTGCCTGGAAAATCCCATGGATGGAGGAGCCTGGAAGGCTGCAGTCCATGGGGTCACTGAGGGTCGGACATGACTGAGCGACTTTCCCTTTCACTTTTCACTTTCATGCACTGGAGAAGGAAATGGCAACCCACTCCAGTGTTCTTGCCTGGAAAATCCCAGGGACAGGGGAGCCTGGTGGGCTGCCATCTATGGGGTTGCACAGAGTCAGTCAGACACGACTGAAATGACTTAGCTTACACAGTCAAAGGCTTTGGCATAGTCAATAAAGCAGATGTTTTTCTGGAACTCTCTTGCTTTTTTGATGATTAAAAATGATTAGGGCAAGTTTTACACTTAGAACAACATGGATTTTGTGCATTTTGAAAAGCAAAGATGTCACATCATTTGAAACTTTGGAGGAGGGATATGGAATAAAACAGCTTTAAAAATTCAAATCTGTTACTCAAGGAAAATGACATGTTAAATCATCAATAGTCATTTTAATAACAACAGATTTACTACATTCTCTAGAGGAAAACTGGGTCCAATGAAAACACGACCCAGAACAGGTAAGTTTTAATAAGAGATTGAGACAGAGGGAGGGGGAGAGGCAGAATCCAGAGAAACGGCCAACTCAAATGTCTTTACGGCAAGAAAATAACATAAATAGGTTGCCCTAATGCATGAACATATCAGAAAATGGTGGGTTGCCATCAAATTTGGGGTGCTTATGTGTCACCCAAAGATAGTCAGGCTTAATATTTAAAAAGCAAAACTGCTTTTTAAAAAGCAATGTGCTTGCCTACGAGCACACTGGCCTCCATTTTATGACCACTGCTTAGATAAATATTCTAAGTTGTGCTGTACAGAATAGTATCAGTGGAGACAGTTCGTAGGTGTCAAATCAAATCACAACAAAGCAAACATACAAACAGATCAAAAGTGAGCTTCAATGAGATAAACATTTGGGAAACCTAATGTGTGCTGGACTGCTTTCCCTGTGGCCCTTCCAGCTATTTCCCACTGTTCTGTCCTACTCTGTGCTGAAACGAAAGGACTGCATGAAGGGGATCTCTGGCCCTCTGGTTCTGGTTGATTTTAATCGATTAGAGAAACAGGCAGGAGATTTCTAGGTGTTTATTCTACTGCTCATTCACTGCCAAGTTGCAATCGGTTGGCTCTGGCTTTCTAAGGGACTAGTTAGTTGATTCTCTCCAGGTTCTGGGCTTCCCAGGTGGCTCAGTGGTAAAGAATCCACCTGCCAATACAGGATTCAGGAGATGCGGGTTCCATCTCTGGTTCGGGAAATCCTCTGGAGGAGGAAATGGCAACCCACTCCAGTGTTCTTGCCTGGAAAATTCCATGGACAGAGGAGCCTGGCAGGCTAAAATCCATGAGGCTGCAAAGAGTTGGACATGACTAAATGACTGAGCACACACACCCTTCAGGTTCTAATAACTACTCCTTCCATTCGTCCTTCCAGGTCCAGGGGTGGTAACAGAGTACTGCACAATCCTTGATGCCTGCCTGAAACTCTGCCCATCCTGTTGTAAAAAAAGTCCTCTTATTAAAGTTTTCTCAAGTTACAAGTTTGAATGTGCCATATGTTTCTTGCCAGGGCTTTGACTGATAAACTGGGTAAAAGAACATAAAACTGGTTTCTTTTTTTTTCTTGGGAGACTGTTCAGAGTCCTTGAAATGATAACATGTATGATGAATATTCAAGAATGGTCCAGAAAGGAGAGATTTGTTGGCATGGGTAGAGACTGAGAGGTCCTAGGAAACAGAGGAAATAAAAGCTTAAAAGATGATGGCAATAAGAATGAAGAGCAGAGAGGAGAAACTTTCTTCAATGGTTAATAACTCAGGTTTAAAGTTGGGGGAGGTAAAGTTCTGGGAAGAGCATTAGGTAATGTAATCTTGAAGCTGAAACTATTTCCGCATAATACGGATTCTTGTAACCTTTTTTCAAGGAACTTTCTCCCCCCTTTCATTCATTTTTTTTCTTCTTTTTCTTTATATTCTCCTTCTTTTTTGTGAGCATTTTATTCAGGATCTTTGAACCAATAAAGTAAGGGGAAGTGTTTGGTACTTCCTTTCTGCTTTTTACTATACTTTCTGGATCATATATTAGGATATCATATTACCCAATAAAGTGTTCACATAAAAACTTTGCTTCAACTAGTGAAATGAATCTGAAAACAGAACTAGAAACACTGAGAATAATAAAATACATCAAAATCTCTTCTGTACAAACCATTAAAGCAATGCTAGTAATAAAACATTAATTTTAAACTATTTTCAGCACTTCAAAATGGTGTCCCCTAATCTTCAGATGTAATTTGGGATTTCTACACCCATCCATCTTTTTGACAAAAGTATATTTTGAATTAGATGTGCCCAAATATTTATACACAAATGCAAACACACACCTATAACACCTGTTAGGATGTTGCTATACACAATAATTTCTGATCGAAGTAAGTTGGCATCTCTGTCTCTAAAAAGTATCCTACATTCAGCACGTTGGAATACAACTCTAGATCCTTCCCTTCAAATCTGTTTCTGCCACAGTCTTCCCTTTCTTTCAGTTTTATGCATGTGTGCTAAGTTGCTTCAGTCCTGTCCAACTCTTTGCAACCCTATGGACTATAGCCCACCAGGTTCCTCTATCTATGGGATTCTCCAGGCAAGAATACTTGCCACGCCCCACTCCAGGGGGATCTTCCTGACCCAGGGATTGAACCCGTTTCTCCTGTGGTTCCTGCATTGTAGGTGGATTTTTTTTTTTTTTTAAACTGTGGAGCCTCAGAGAAGCCCATCCTTCAGATTAGGGGAGGTCTACTTTGCTGAGGCCAAAAATTGTGGTATCACCCTATCTTTTTCACATCCCACAACCACTTCATCATCAAATTTGGTCTATACTGTCTTCCAACTATGTCCTGAATTTGGCCATTTTCACCAATCTCTACTGCTCCATTTTGACTAGATGCATTTACATTCATCATTTTACTTAAATCTCACAATTACTTAACAAAGATCTTTTTTATCCTCATTTAACATACAAAAAAAATAAGGTTTCAGAGAGATGTAATGACTTGCCAACACGGCACACTCAGGTAATAGAAGGACTGGAATTTGAAACTATGCCTGGCAAATTCCCAGGCTTTTGCTCGTTCTAATATATCAGGATAAAATAAAACATCTTTAAAATTGACTCCAAAATTAATATGCATTGATTTGTTTCTAAAAAATTCTCTCCCTACTCCTGATTTAACAAAGTCAAAAGGTTTTAACAGGTTTCTTCTTCATAAACTTACAAGGGCGTAGAATGAATATATGTTTATGTGGGAGGGATATACTCCTGAGTCCACATGCACATGCATACACACACAAAATTTAGAATGGAAAACAAATTTGATGGATTTGTTGCAAATTTAGGGGTACAACAGCTTATAAAAGAAATCCAGTTAAGAGTTGTTCAGAGGTGACTGGTAGGGAAAGACTTATTTATCCCATCACATTCTAAATAGCCAGGAGCCAGGGAGAGAAGCAGCTGGGTGCAAGAAAGCATTAGGGAGCCGACTCAAGGGTACCGCCAGGGAAGAAGGTGGCAGCTGGGAGAGGGGATGGTTTCAGAATCCAACATTTAAAATGATCCAAACAGGAAAATGCCAGCTGGAAGAAGGGGGTGCTAGGCATCCAGTAACCTTCTGGTAAAACCAATTTTCTGTCTGGTAGAAGAGAAAGCACATGCTACACGTTAAGCATCCCAGGTTTCGAGGGAAAAAAAATTGCGCATTTTCCCAACAATTATCTTGTGCATCCTGTGAGTGTCGTCCCCACAGGGATTCACCAAGGAGGGTGACCTGTTATTAAATTGGCACATTTTTGGCCTATGTCAACACCAGGACAGTTCTTCTGGGTACCAGAATAATATGCCAAAGAGACCTTTAAACATTTTATATGTTCCCTAATTTAAACTGGGAATATGATGGTCCCTTAAGGTGATTCTCTTTTTAAAGGGTATATCATTAAAAGGGTTTAGGAGTTGATTCCATTAAAACACACACACATGCACAGACATCAACAGGATGAGATATACATTTCAGGCCCATGTGACAGACCGAGGGTTTAAACCCTCAGTTTATCAGCTCTAGAGGCCTAATTTTGCAATCAGCTAAACCTACAGTACATTTTCATCAAGTGCTGCAAATCAGCAAAATATTAAATGAATCTTGAAAAAAATGATTATGAATCCACAGTTCTGTTTGACTGTATAATTCTATTTAAGATTAAAATTACTATCATAAAAAGGCCACTTTCTGAATGTAATTCCACAAAAACATCATCACAAAAGCTTTTACTGCTATTTATGTCAGAATGTATTTTAAACAGTTCTAATCATTTACCTTTGTGGACACTTAATTAAAATTACAAAACCAATTTTAATCTGTAGTCCAATTAATATGCAAATATATGCAAATGTGGTAAATCAAGGTGGTGATTAAGTTAAGGACACTCTATTTCATGTCTGCTTTAAGTGTGAAAACAAACAATCTTTTTTGTAATTGTACTGATGGATTGTGATGTTTATAGGGTTAGTATGGGGTACAAATGTTTATGCATCAACATTATGCCAAAACAAAGATTTTATACTCTGGAGTGATTTAGCATCCAGCATACATTCAGATGCAACAAAGTCATTTTGCAGTCATCTTGTGAATTAGAATAAGGTCAAAGCAAAGTTAAATTTCTATGTCATCCATTTGTATGGCTATTTAAAATTCAACAATCACTTTCTGATGTGTTAGGTAAGAGCCAAGAAGTCTCAAGAATGGCATATTATCGCCCTTTATCATTTAGTGTTCCTAATATACCGGTTTATCTTTGATACTATTACAGCAATCATTCTCTCATTAAGGTACAAAGATATTCAGCCTTTTTAACCCCTCTTTTTCACAAGTTTTAAATATGGAAAGTACAGCTAAAATCCAAGTGACCATCTTTGTTTAACTAGAGATGTACAACACATTTTGACACCCAATTTGTTCCTCTTTTTCTTCTCGTGCTATTGTCTAGATAGCACCCAGGACACTTAATTTTTCTGAAGAAGAAATGACTGGCTTCAGGAGACCTGTTTCAAAAAGAGCAAATGCTTAACTTCAGTGGGATTAGTTTCTTAAATTCATGTTTAACCTTAATACAGATTTCTCTACAAAACAACATATTACAACTTCCTTTTAAGCAATGTCTTCTCCAATCTTGAACATGTCTCTATTTTATGAAATGTCTGTCCTGCAAAGATGAAGGAGAAACAGTCATTTTTGAAAAAAGAGAGTGTGATCTAAAAATCACAGTCATGTCATCTCTTGGAAAATAAAAATAATCTCAAAGTTCTGTTCTTGATGAAATATCTACATTAAGAATAACAAGTCTGATGTATTATTTTTGTGCAAATGTGAATCATTTCCTTTTCTTTAAGCCTGAAGAAGCCAGAGTAACTCATATAAATTTTGAAGTGATTATAAGAAGCACAGTGTCTTTTTGTTTCAAATATTTCATGCTTCTGAAATATTTCTCTCAATATTAAACATTTAGATATTGACAAATAAGAATTTTGTCAGTGCAGCATTAACCACTAGCACTTCACATACATTTCTTACTGGGCACTCATTTTCACATCTGCATTATTTAAAATAATCTTTTCCACTCTTACTTGAAGACGTGCTCATGTATATTTCTTCACTTCACTTAGAGAAATGAGGAAAGTGCATTTCAAATTGCCATCATCACATCATTTTTAGCACTCGATATATATTTAAAAATATTATTGCTCTGTGAAGGCAGATAATTTAATAAAGAGCAATACACTTTAAAGTTATGTTTACTAAAGCAGGTACTGTGTCCTTAATGGGCTTCTGCAAACTTATTTCTCCCTCTTAAGTCTAATCTAATTTTACCATCCATACTTTGAAATCCTCAAAAATATATAACTTTCCAAGAACAAAGATCCTAATAAATGTTGAATGTAATTGCTGCATATATTTTTTCCTTTAACTGTTCCACTGTTACCATCATTACTTTGCATTGTACACATTCTTACAAATCATTCTTCTAAAATATTTTAAAATGAAACTATACACAAAAAACCATTAAGTTCATCTCTCTCTCTCTGAGTAGGTGTTTAGGGACTGTAATTTTCTAAATGTATCCAGTACCAACATATTCAATTATGAAACAGTCTTCCTGTGATGATGCACCTAAGACAGCAGTTTACATTTATATTAACAAACTCTATCTTCATTATAGTACAAGGACAAAGCAGGATTCCCTTCCCCAATTTAGATCCAACAGTGAAATACATAACGCCATCCAACATAAAATGAAATAAAAAGAAGAACATAAAATGCACTGCATTAAATATTAGGGAAAAAAATAGCAAGCACAGCACTGCAGAAGCGGCAGCAGACAGAGCTGGGTGAAGACAATGGACCAACTCAGGGAAAACTAATGCAATGAAAATGCTTCAGAAGTTAGATAACCAGCGTGTGAGTGTCAGTCTTCTTCCTGCTAAGGGTTTAACAGGCTTTTCTTTAAAATTCTCAACTTCTGAGAATGAAGAATTTTTCAGTATTATGAATGTTCACAGATACATTAATCTGGAAATTATGTCAACCAATATAGTGGAAGGACTGAGCCAAACACCGTCTCTCCTGGTCCAGCTCTCCTAGGAATATGTCACGAAATTGTATTAGTCAGTAAACAGTACATTGACACGACACTAGAAAACAAAGCGTTAATGATAGGAACACAGATCAAAATATCATCTAATTAAGAGGTAGCCAGGACGGGATGTCCCGCTGGCTTTAAATGAGAAGAGAGGGCTGTTATTTACAGGACTTTGTGTAAGTCCTTAGCTTAAAGCTCTATCATTTGATCCAATAGCAGGTATGGGAGAATAGACGAAAAGTCTACAAGAAAGTACATAAAACTTTTTTTTAAGGCATAAAATTCACTGCATTTAAAAAATCTTATTAAAATAAACACACTGTCTTTTTTTGTTGTTTGTTTTACTCTCTTGGAATAAAAAACCTGGGAACATTTTTGCGATATGAAGAAACATCAATCTTGGGAACATAAACAGTAACAACAAAATATATGTATATATTATAATTATTTCAACAGAATGCTAAGTTTTAAAAGAGAATCTTGTTTTTCTCTATTGTGTGTATCACGCAGTTAATTATTTAAACTAATCTAGACCATGCTAGTGTTTATAGACTTCTCTACTTCATAAGCACTACCCTCTTTTTAGATGGAGCACATGTTTTCAGAAAAGGCTAAAGTTTACAGAAATGGATTTTTCCTTTCCTTTTCATGTAGTTTACTGATAATCTTGCCTAAATAAACTGATTTGACCTTGGGAATGTCTCACATTCCAGGGAGCAACCCTTTTGAATAATCTCCAAAACCTACACATCGGAGATGACTTTGGACCTCCTCCCAGAAAAAGCCTTCATCCTAATGGCCACCTAGGTGGGGAGGAGGAGAGGCCCAACCTTTTCTCCAAGTTTCTGGGAGGTTGAATGTTGGCTATGCTTTGGACAGGGGAAAGCTAATAAAATGAATAATCCAAGATAATATGGCATCATTCTCTGGGCACATTTTCCACTAATCAAACAATCTTTGCAGACATATCATACTCTGAAAGTGACTCCTAGAAGCTCACAAAAAGGAGCGGGGTGGAGGGGTGGAAGGGGGGGTGGCAGTGGAGAGAGAGAGAGAATACCAAGAATCTAGGCCTCTTGTAGGCAAGGGTACAGCCAACTCGGAAAACAAAGACCAGGAAAAGCCTTTGCATCTGTTTGCCATTCTCAACCCAGCCCTAAAGTAAATCATCTCAGGGATTCTACTAAATCTACAATTTTCTACAACCTTTTTAGTCTGTTTATTTCTTTGCTCACACGAAATGCCACGCATCCAAAAACTCTGGATCAGAGAGCAAACAACTTCAATCCAAGTTCAAGCTGTGAATGATCAAGAATGAGACTTAGTATTTACTTTGCTGTGTGCTTGGTCAGTTTAATGTGGAAGAAAATAAGAATCTGATGTCCAGGAAAAAGGAGAAAAAGAGGTGTATTTCACATTTTCCCTATAACCTGCTGCTCCCATCGTTTGGTCTCTCTTTTGCTCGCACATACCTACACAAAGGGACATTAAGTGTGCGTGTGCATGTGTGTATCTGTGTAAAAATAATCCTACTCACTCATCAGCATCATTAAAAGAGAATACACATATTTTCAATTATTTAAACTATCTTAACACATCATTGACTAGAGACGTGTTAACTTCAAAGGCATTCGTTTCTGCAAAAATCCCCTGGTCAATAATGTATTAAAGACAGAATTTTTTAAAATTAATTTTTATTGAAGTATAGTTGCTTTACAATGTTGTGCTAATTTCTACTGTACAGAAAGGTCTATCAGCCATGTGCATGTGTGCTAAGTTGAGTCTGACTCTTTGTGACCCTATGGACCCTAACCCTCCAGGCTTCTCTGTCCCTGGGATTTCCAGGCAAGAATGCTGGAGTGGGTTGCCAGTCCCTCCTCCAGGGGATCTTCCCAACTTAGGGATCGAATCCAGGTCTCCTACATCACTTAGCATTGGCAGGTGGTTCTTTACCACTAGCACCACCCAGGAGCCTGAATCAGTCATACATATACATATAGCCCCTCCCATTTGGACTTCTTTCTCATTCAGGTCACCACAGAGCATTAAGTGGAGTTCCCTCTGCTATATATAGGTTCTCGTTAGTTTGTTAAAAAAGAGAGAATTTTAAAACCAGATGTGATCCCTCAATCATCTTCTCATGTACAGAGAGACTGAGAGAATTTAAGTGACTTGACTTGTCCAAGGTCACTCAATGAGCTGATAGCAGTTGCCAGGTGGAACACAGTTTCAGCCAGGTGGGGGTAAAAACAGCAAAGCAGCTCAGAAGTTAGGCAAGACTTGTCCCAAGAAGGTGGTCTGTCCTTAGAACCTACCAGTGAGCCAAGATGTGGGAATGGACATCAGAGACAGCAGGGCCTGACTCTAAAAAAGGTCTCTATCTAACTGGACAGTGCTTAGCATCCCCTGACAGATTTAGGGGCTTTGTCTGGCTTAACTACAAGGCTTTTCAACCCACAAAAACCTTTACAGAGTTTAAAACACTCAAAGATAAGATTATTAAATTTAGTGAGCATAGACTTCACTTTTATTAGTCCTACAAATACTACCTTCAGTGGTTAATGAAACTGTTGATTAGGCACCTAGAATGGTGCATTTATGTCCTCTTGTCTTCTGGGAGACTAAGATTAAGATCCTGACTCTTAAGATGCTACACAGTTAGTTGGGACATCCTGAAATAGGCACATGAGATTTTAAAACATAGTGAGTTTTATTCTGTGCTCTTACTCCCCAACCTTTGCCTAGACTCTAATAACTAGCCGTTAAAATTAATTTCCCCTGGTGAGATTCTTTGAGAGGGATAAGATTTGTTGATGTTAAACAATACTGTATGCATAAATTATCTGATCTCTTTAAGCTAATTGGGAAATTGCAACTTGATAACAACATATAACCAATTCAAATGGACAGCTATCTACTGTAAATCAAACCTTATGACGAAAAAAAATGTAAGATTTTGGACTATGACCTTTAAGAATGAAGAAAAGGACTATTGCTGTAAATGAAATTTCCCGGCAGTTAAAACTAAAATGTTGATTAATATAAATCTGGCAAATAACCTTTCTTTCTTTATTTTTTGTATATAATAATACAGAAACATATTTTTTAAGAAAAAAATATATATATAATACAAAGGTAATGCATTGGAGGTTTATTTCAGCCTAGTTTCAAAGGAGTCATTCTAAATAGCAAGTCCTTTTCCATAAATGGCTTTGGTGCTCAATTATAGATGAACAATGACTTTTAAACTCTGTTTACAAGAGCCCAAGAAGTTTTGGGTTATAGAAAGGTGGGAGAAAAGAAATCGGCAGGAAAAAGCAACCAGGTTGGCCCTTCACTTCTACTCCAATGAAATAAACTCAGCTTTTGATGTCTGCTTGACCAAATAAAGATTCAACAGCCACTACTACCTCTGGTGAATGGGGAAATTAAAGTTAACACACAGAGAGGACTGCTAAACAATTATTTTATCTTAAATAACATCCCCCAATCCCCAACCTTGATGATGCAGTCCTATAGAAACAAATAAAAAATGGACAGAATTTAGGACACAATTCCAAGCTTAGTTTTATTGAGTCAAGCATATATTTATTAAATACTTGGAAAGCACAAGGTGCTATGCCCTATGTGAAAAGAAAGTGTATCATCCCCATGCTACAAATAAGAAGACTGAAGCTCTGTTTGGGTTCAGTACTTTGCTTGGTTATATGAGTAGTTAATGGCAGAGGTAGGAATGGTAGCCAGTCCCTGGCCACCTAATTCAAGACTCCCCTTTGACTATACCAAAGGGTGAGGAAGAGAAGCTGATCCTCTTTAATGTGTTGGAAAACCACATGGTCAAGAAATAACTATGAGCCCAGAGGGAATATAAGAGTCTTTTCTTTAAATGCAAATATAAGCAATAAAAAAAACCCAAAAAAACCTGAATATGTGTAAATACTGACATACTTGATTGTCAGAGTTTAGGAGCAGAACTGTGAAAGAGGCACCCTCTACCTCAAGTTTTATCTAGAGACAAGGTAAATAGCTAATTATAAAAGTAACATTATATAAATAACATACTGAAATATGTAATTTACTTGATGATTAAGGAAAATGCAAAAGCTAAAAAGCTTACTAACCTAAGATTGATTTTATAAAATCTACATTCCAACCTCTATTTGTTTTAGCTTTGCAAACTGAAGAACATAGAGCACTTTCCAATCTCATTTTAAAAGTCATTTATCCAAAACTGAAAAATATTTTAGCTTTCCTGTTGGGATGATGATGATTAAAAATAAACAATAACTTTTGTAATTCATGCATTCTAAAAACCTTACCTAACTATGAAAGGACCAAACTTCTAATCAGAAACATAAAATGACAGACTTCTAAAACTTAGAGGGACTTGAGATCTAATCCAGTTCAACAATTTCATTTTACAGACACAGACACTGAGGTCGTGAAAGGTTAAATGACAGGCCTGACCACACACACAGCTAGTTAGTAACGGTGCTGCAACTCCAACAACTAGCCTGGAGTTCTTTTCACTATAGCAAGCACTTTAAATTATATCCAGAGTATAAGTAACGCTCTCCAAAAATGTGTCAGGGGCTATACATGGGCACAGAACCAGCTATCATAAAGCATGATCATTATCTCAATAAAGGCAAAGTTTAACTGTCTCTGACACAACCAAATTATCCAATCACTTCTGCCTTAGTTTCCTCCTTGAAGTCCAGATATTTTTGACATATGCTACATTGCAAAGAATAAAAAGCTCAAGTTTTGCCAATATTTGAGGTTGAAAAGTACAATTAACTTTTAAGGAGATAAGCAACAGGGAAAAGACACCAAATTTACCATATTGAATATAATTGATAATTACAATTTAGAGCTTCCTTATTGATTGTGCCTTAACTCTTCCAAGCAGAAAGAATTCCACAGGCAACTTTTGAAAAACAATAACAATAGATAAAGCTATGTCACCAGCCAAAGTTGCTGGATGTACTGGAAGACTGAACATATATACTCATTGGGAGAAACACAGAAGAAGTAGGAAAAAGGGAATTTTAAAAGGCTGTTTGTTACTCAGCTGACCTAAATATCATACCATACATTAACATGTTGAAAGTGTGGCTCTACATGATTATATTAAAAGCTATATATTAAAAGCTATATCTTCCAGTTCCAACCCACTCTACCTTAATCAAGCATGAGGAGAACTAAAATTTAGTATTACTTGTGAAGGATTCAAATACCGGCTCCTTGTATGTGTTTTGATTTTGGAAGTCACTTTCAGAAGTTTTATTTAATGATTCCCTTTTCAATAAGGATGGCTGCGGGGATGAGAGAGAAACACAAAGGAAACTGAGGTCGCCACAGCCCTCACGGAGAAGTCGTGGTAGAACCCCATCAACTGCACTTAATGGCCCCCAATTGCATAGAACTGTGACTAAAAGAGAACAGTGCTGCTTCCACCTTTGACTCATTCACACGTTTAATTCTATTGCCAAAACTGTTGATGTGTTTTATGTTTTTGCAATCAGCTAACAGTGGCATTTTAGAACCCAATCCCAGACAGTACTGTTTCCAGCAAGAGTCCTTCGTTTTGACAGACACAGAGTTTTCATAGGAAGCACCAGTTCAAGGCAGGTTACAGAACAAAGCTCCAGTGGACAGTCAGCATGGCCCTGAATACACTACACAGCACGTCTTGTGCACAAATGACAGGAACTGTTCTGCCAAATAGCTTCTTTGTTCAAAGGAAAATTGCACGTGTACCACATCGGGGTATCACACAAATTGCTGCACGGGAAGACGAGCCCCTGGGTTTCACCTTCCAGAGATGAGGAAATAGACTTGTCTGAGGTGCACAGGCTCACACTCAAGGCATTTTTAAATGGGCCACTGAGAAGTCAACTTTTACAAGGAAAAGGGACAAGAAGATGCTGTATATTGGGTTACACTTAGGACATAAAGAATCATAAAAAGACAGCCACAAGACAGAAAATGATCATTCCAGGCTACTAACGTGATTTTTTTTTTTTTTTTGGCATAGTTTCAAGTGTCAAATACCTCTTTGTCTAACTACAACCAGTTTGCTTAATAGGCAAAATACTAACGAAGAATGCAAAAATTTTACATGATTTGGGGACACAGGATACCTATCTTTTGATACTGAGTCTTGAAAACAGAGAAAAACAGGATTTACAAAGTTCCAAACGAATTCTAATTCTTCCTTAGCGTCTTTATATGAGTGAACATCACTGTCATAACCATCATTTAATAGCAGGCTATGATGACAGCTTGTTTCTCTCAAATAGCAAAATGAGGCAACATAAATAGCTGATTCAAAGATGAATAATCCTAAACTTTTACAAAATTGCATTTTCAAACTTGAGATCTTTGTGTGACCTAAATAAAAGTAGTTCAAGCTACTTAAAACTAGTGTTTTCGGATGCAGCATGAAAATGAACAATGATTTTCAGTTTTCAATCCAAAATACTATAGGTCAAAAAACAGTATCTATGCCCCAGTCCCTAAAATAGCAAATCAAGCCCAAAAGTTAGATATTATACAAAAAAATTCACAAATTAGCCAAACAAATTTAATCTGTGGTGAAATTTTAAAGACATCAAAGTATTGAGGCCATTAAAAACTGAACAACTACCTCTTAGGCACAACAGAACAAAATGTAGCCTCACAGCTTTGACTCCCCTGTTTGGGCTGTACTTCCCAACACTCATCTATAAATTTGCTTTCACCTAAAAACATTCCTCACATGTGCTCATTCATATTTTATTAGGATAGTATTATATTCTTTTTACTAGCCTCTAAACAGTCCATTCTGAAGGAGATCAGCCCTGGGATTTCTTTGGAAGGAATGATGCTAAAGCTGAAACTCCAGTACTTTGGCCACCTCATGCGAAGAGTTGACTCACTGGAAAAGACTCTGATGCTGGTAGGGACTGTGGGCAGGAGAAGAAGGGGACGACAGAGGATGAGATGGCTGGATGGCATCACTGACTCGATGGACGTGAGTCTGAGTGAACTCCGGGAGTTGGTGATGGACAGGGAGGCCTGGCGTGCTGCGATTCATGGGGTCGCAAAGAGTCGGACAAGACTGAGGGACTGAACTGAACTGAACTGAACAAATTTATAAATGAATTTATAAACATTCTGTTTATAAATCAACAGTCATTTGTTTTTCATAAATTTTATTAATAGTTTAAAATTTTACATGTATGCATGTATATATTTACACACGTGTGTGTGCATATGTGTTTGTGTGTGTGTGTGTACAGACATAGCTCAGATGCACAGACAAAAAGAATAACTGTCATCTTACTAGGTGTGTCCTGACTGTTGTATTTTAGACTATTATAAAAGAAATAAAATATAAAATATTAAAATTTTCACAGCCACAGTAAGTGAGGTTAACAATTAATTTCCTTTGTAAAATTTTATCTGAATGAGAAAACACTTTTCTTGGATCATTTGTAACATGCTTTACTGTTTATGTACCTAAAGTGCACCAATTTGTACAACTGTAGGGGAAAAAAAAAAGAATAAAAAAATTTTTTAAGTGAAAGACAATGCATACAAATGCTTTTTGACAAAATTATTTAGATGTTCATTTTAAGGTCTTTTCCAGGGCAATTTGGCAGTTCTCAATTTTAAAGCTCTGGCTCAGCTAGGCCCCAAAAGGAAAGCATGGTATAGCACTCTAAACAGCCTCCTGCATTCATTTATTGTTCAGTTCACAGTCTCTGAATACAACACAATTCTCCAACAGAGTCAGCTTTCATAATTCAGCAGTACAAAGTCTGCAAACACATGTAACCTAGATCCATATTTCCCAGTGACAGCATATGATAGCAGAATGTGAAGTATTAATGCTGGTGTCACTACAGTCCTACACTCTACTGCACTTTAAGAGAAAGCAGCTGCTGAGATGAAATGTGTGCCAACTGTCTGAAGACAGAAACATAAGAAACATTCCTTCTGTTACAAAGGGAGAGACACACACAAACAGACTTGCTTTTAACAAGCACAAAGTTTTTTACTTTTGCCTCTTACATTTCTCAAAAACCCTCACTAATTCTGCGTAAGCAGCAAGATACACATTTAAGAACATCCTGACTTCCTCCTCATGAAAGTAACTTGGGAAGGTGGTTATAAATATGCATCTACAAGCCAAAGAGTGGAAAAAGTACCTTCTGCAATATACACCCTATACCAATGAGTTCACACACTTGTGGCAACAGAATTGCTACCTATGTAACAGATAACCTGGATCAGCAAGGCATTTTCATACTAACAACATATGGTCCTCAGGCCTTTCAATGAATGTTTCCTTTGGCACTTTCATAAAATCATTATCTTGAAATAATCATCTGAAATCTTTGTTCTAACACATTCACATAGAAACCAGACTGTCTCTTTTTTAACTAGGAACATGGGAGGTGTGTTGCTTTCAGGAAACCATTCACAAGGGGTAAAGTCTACAAATCTGAAAGTGGCGCTATTCCTTTTCTCTTGACATAAAGATGGGCAATTTGTTGAAGGACCACAGTATCCTGATATGCACAGGATCCACTCTTGATGTAACAGTACAAAATGAACCAAAGTACTGTTCTGCTATCTTTTAAACACAGCTCTATAATAACAATAAGTGTGTGACATAATCTGAACTGTTTGGTTATATATCACTTAAAAACTAGTACAACCTCATTGACCCCCTTATCAAACAATTTATTGTGTATTTGCAGACTGGACAGTGAAACAGAGGAGGTAAAGTATTAATGGTGACACTATTTGGCAAGCTTATAGTGCAGTTCATTCAAAAGGCAATTTTAAAATTGAATGAAGAGGTTTGACTAGGCAATAAAAACAGCCACAATGCCAGTGAACAGTACTTAGGAGGAAAGCCTCTAATTATCCTATTTATAAATCAACAGCAATTTTACTGATGACTTCTTCTCAAAGTTGATTAAAATAACTTCAAAAAAATTTTTTTTCAAACTAGATCATGTGCATTTTATTAAACTATGATTTAAAATATTATTGATTGGTAGAAAATGATAAAAACTTGAGAGCAAGAATGAGACAGCGTTTCTGAAGAGAAACATTCATAGGATGATCTGCAACATAATTATAGCACTGCCCTTGGGGAAGGGGATTTTATTTTATAATGAGAATGTTTACACTGTTATGGGGTTCAATCTATCTGGGAGGGAAGGTTAAACTTCTTTCCATTAAAGACAGCCTTATAATGAAAAGCTCTGAAAGGAGAATGGAGTCTAATATAGTAGATGTAATGGCCTATTAAATGATTCACACACAAAAAATGAATCAAATTCATTGTATCTTACTGCTGTTTTATGACAAAATTGTTGAAAAATAAAACTATTGTCAAGATAATTGCATATTACATAGGCTGTATTACTGTAAGCAGTACTCTTATTGGATGACCTAGAGTCTAATTTTTAGGTACATTAACAGGACATTACATTTTAAATACTTTACATTATTGGAATGTTTTAAAAGAAGCCCACTTTAACTCTGTTGGCAAAATCAATTTAGACTTAAAGTCAGGCTGCAATTGTGCATCATTCTTTTTCAATTAAAAATTTTCCATACCTTCTTTATGATATCATTCTTACACTTCTGCAACAGATGCTTGTTTATATACCAATTTACCTAACTGCTGCTGTACTGGTATTACACTGTTGTCAATGTAACCCCTCTGTCTAGTTGACATTCCCAGGTCTCCTCTCAAAAAATGTGTATTTTCAAAATAATTTGCCTCTTTAACAACCATCTCTAATTACCAAACAATCCCTTCTACTGAAAAAAACAAAATGTTTCTATATTTTTAGAGCATACATTAAATACACGCTTCTGGGAAGAATGATATTAAGAAAGTGGTGGCTCCATGAATAAATTCAAACACAATTTTAAAATATCTTTTAGAAGGTATACTTCCAAAACAAGATTATTAATTATGCCCTCTAAGAACCTGGAAAGAAATCCTTCAGACAAGTTGTACACCACAGCTATTTATTAACTCTAGCCTGAGTGATACATAACATCAGATCCATTTTTAAAGCAACACTGTAATGATGTTAATCAAGCCATATGTATAATCAATTGGCAATGTGATTATGTCTCTGCAAGGTTTCAGAACAGAACCATCAATGCCTCCTACAAATCAAATTTAGCTAACTGAATGAAAGAAACCTACCCATTTGAAGGGAAAAAAAGACTAACATATATATATATATATATATATATATATATATATTCAGATTTGTGGGTGAACAAAGCATAAAGTCAAGAAACACCTGGAGTAACAGGCAAATTTGGCCTTGGAGTACAGAATGAAGCAGGGCAAAGGCTAATAGAGTTCTCCCAAGAGAACACACTGGTCATAGCAAATACCCTCTTCCAAACACAAGAGAAGACTTTACACATGGACATCACCAGATGGTCAACACTAAAATCAGATTGATTATATTCTTTAAGTCAAACATGGAAAAGCTCTATACAGTCAGCAAAAACAAGACCTCAAGCTGACTGTGCTTCAGATCATGAACTCCTTATTGCCAAAACAGACTTAAATTGAAGAAGGTGGGGAAAACCACTAGACCATTCAGGTATGACCTAAATCCAATCCCTTATGACTATACAGCGGAAGTGAGAAATAGATTTAAGGGATTAGATCTGATAGACAGAGTACCTGATGAACTATGGATGGAGGTTCATGACACTGTATAGGAGACAGGAATCAAGATCAACCCCAAGAAAAAGAAATGCAAAAAAGCAAAATGGCTGTCTGGGGAGGCCTTACAAATAGCTGTGAAAAGAAAAGAGAAAGCAAAGGAGAAAAGGAAAGATATAAGCATCTGAATGCAGAGTTCCAAAGAATAGCAAGGAGAGATAAGAAAGCCTTCTTCAGCGATCAATGCAAAGAAATAGAGGAAAACAACAGAATGGGAAAGACTACAGAGCTCTTCAAGAAAATTAGAGATACCAAGGGAACATTTCATGCAAAGATGGGCTCGATAAAGGACACAAATGGTATGGACCGAACAGAAGCAGAAGATATTAAGAAGAGGTGGCAGAATACAGAAGAACTGTACAAAAAAAATCTTCACAATGCAGATAATCACGATGGTGTGATCACTCACACTCACCTAGAGCCAGACATCCTGGAATGTGAAGTCAAATGGGCCTTACGAAGCATCACTACGAACAAAGCTAGTGGAGGTGATGGAATTCCAGTTGAGCTATTTTAAATCCTACAAGATGATGCTGTGAAAGTGCTGCACTCAATATGCCAGCAAATTTGGAAAACTCAGCAGTGGCCACAGGACTGGAAAAGCTCAGTTTTCATTCCAATCCCAAAGAAAGGCAATGCCAAAGAATGCTCAAACTACTGCACATTGCACTCATCTCACACAATAGTAAAGTAGTGCTCAAAATTCTCCAAGCCAGGCTTCAGCAATACATGAACTGTGAACTTCCAGATGTTCAAGCTGGACTTAGAAAAGGCAGATTTACCAAAGATCAAACTGCCAACATCAACTGGATCATCGAAAAAGCAAGAGAGTTCCAAAAAAACATCTATTTCTGCTTTCTTGACTATGCCAAAGTGTTTGTCTGTGTGGATCACAATAAACTGTGGAAAATTCTTAAAGAGATGGGAAAACCAGACCACCTGACCTGCCTCTTGAGAAACCTATATACAGGTCAGGAAGCAACAGTTAGAACTGGACATGGAACAACAGACTGGTTCCAAATAGGAAAAGGAGTATGTCAAGGCTGTATATTGTCACCTTGCTTATTTAACTTATATGCAGAGTACATCATGAGAAATGCTGGGCTGGAAGAAGCACAGGCTGGAACCAAGATTGCCCGGAGAAATATCAATAACCTCAGATATGCAGATGACACCACCTTTATGGCAAAAAGTGAAGAAGAACTAAAAAGCCTCTTGATGAAAGTGAAAGAGGACAGTGAACAAGTTGGCTTAAAGCTCAACATTCAGAAAACAAAGATCATGGCATCCAGTCCCACCACTTCATGGCAAATAGTTGGGGAAACAGTGTCAGACTTTATTTTTGGGGGCTCCAAAATCACTGCAGATGGTGATTGCAGCCATGAAATTAAAAGACGCTTACTCCTTGGAAGGAAAGTTACGACCAACCTAGATAGCATATTCAAAAGCAGAGGCATTACTTTGTCAGCAAAGGTCCGTCTAGTCAAAGCTAGGTTTTTCCAGTAGTCATGTATGGATGTGAGAGTTGGACTAAAAAGAAAGCTGAGCACAGAAGAATTGATGCTTTTGAACTGTGGTGTTGAAGAAGACTCTTGAGAGTCCCTTGAACTGCAAAGAGATTCAACCAGTCCATCCTAAAGGAAATCAGTCCTGGGTGTTCATTGGAAGGACTGATGTTGAAGCTGAAACTCCAATACTTTGGCCACCTGATGCGAAGAGCTGACTCATTTGAAAAGACCCTGATGCTGGCAAAGATTCAGGGTAGGAGGAGAAGGGGACGACAGAGGATGAGATGGTCAGATGGCATCACCGACTCAATGGACATGAGTTTGAGCAATCTCCAGGATTTGGTGATGGAAAGGGAGGCCGGGTGTGCTGCAGTTCATGGGGTCACAAAGAGTCAGACATGACTGAGTGACTGAACTGGAACTGGAACAGTTGAAAAACCACTTTTTTAAAAATTCATTTTTTATTAAGGATAATTGTTTTACAGAATTTTGCTGTTTTCTGTCAAACCTCAACACGAATCGGCCATAGGTGTACATATATCTCCTCCCTTTTGAAACTGCCTTCCATTTCCCTCCCCATCCCAGCTCTCTAGGTTGATACAGAGCCACTCTTTGAGTTTCCTGAGCCATACAGCAAATTCCCATTGGCTATCTATTTTACATATGGTAATGTAAGTTTCCATGTTACTCTTTACATATATCTCATCCTCTCCTCCCCTCTCCCCATGTCCATAAGTCTATTCTCTATGTCTGTTTCTTCACTGTTGCTCTGTAAATAAATTCTTCAGTACTATTTTTCTAGATTCTATATATGCGCATTAGAATACGGTATTTATCTTTCTCTTTCTCACTCACTTCAGTCTGTATAATAGGTTCTAGGCTCATCCACCTTATTAGAACTGACTCAAATGTGTTCCTTTTTATGGCTGAGTAATATCCCATTGTGTATATGTACCAAAACTTCTTTATCCATTCACCTGTCGATGGACATCTAGGTTGCTTCCATTCTAGCAACCTAGCTATTGAAAATAGTGCTGCAGTAAACAATGGGATACATGTGTCTCTTTCAATTTTGGTTTCCTCAGGGTATATGCCTAGGAGTGGGATTGCTGGGTCATATGGTGGTTTTATTCCTAATTTCTTAAGGAATCCCCATACCGTCTTCCATAGTGGCTGTATCAATTTACATTCCCACCAACAGTGCAAGAGTGTTCCCTTTTATCCACACCCTCTCCAGCATTTATTGTTTGTAGACCCTTTGATGAGGGCCATCTGACCAGTGTGAGGTGATATCTCATTGTAGTTTTGATTTGCATTTCTCTAATAATAAGGGATGTTGAGTATCTTTTCATGTGTTTGTTAGCCATCTGTATGACTTCTTTGGAGAAATGTCTGTTTAGGTCTTTTCCCCACTTTTTGATTGGGTTGTTTGTTTTTCTGGTATTGAGTTATATGAGCTGCTTGTGTATTTTATAAATTAATCCTTTGTCAGTTGTTTCATTTGCTATTATTTTATCCCATCCTGAGGGCTGTCTTTTCACCTTGCTTTTAGTTTCCTTTGCTGTGCAAAAGCTTTGAAGTTTAATCTGGTCCCACTTGTTTACCTTTGTTTTTATTTCCATTGCTCTAGGAGGTGGGGCATAGAGGATATTGCTTTGATTCATGTCATTGGGTGTTCTGCCTATATTTTCCTCTAAGAGTTTTATAGTTTCTGGTCTTACATTTAGGTCTTTAATCCATTTTGAGTTTATCTTTGTGTATGGTGTTAGGAGGTGTTCTAATTTCATTCTTTTACATGTAGCTGTCCAGTTCTCCCAGCACCAGTTATTGAAGAGGCTGTTTTGCCCTATTGTATATTCTTATGGCCTTTATTAAAAATAAGGTACCCATAGATGCATGGGTTTATTTCTGGGCTTTCTATCTTGTTCCACTGGTCTATATTTCTGTTTTTGTGCCAGTACCATACTGTCTTGATGATTGTACCTTTGTGGTATAATCTGAAGTCAGGAAGGTTGATTCCTCCAGCTCCGTTCTTCTTTCTCAAGACTGCTTTGGCTATTCAGGGTCTTTTGTGTTTCCATATGAATTGTGAAATTTTTTGTTCTAGTTCCATGAAAAATGCCAATGGTAATTTGATAGAGATTGCATTAAATTTATAGATTGCATTTGGTAGTAGAGTCATTTTCACAATATTGATTCTTCCTACCCAGGAACATGGAATATCTCTCCATCTGTTTATGTCATCTTTGATTTCTTTCATTAGTGTCTTATAATTTTCTGTATACAGTTCTTTTGTCTCCTTAGGTAACTTTATTCCTGGATAATTAATTCTTTTTGTTGCAATCATGAATGGGATTGATTCCTTAATTTCTCTTTCTGATTTTTCATTGTTAGTGATTTCTGTGTATTGATTTTGTATCCTGCAACTTTGCTAAATTCACTGATTAGCCCTAGTAATTTTCTGATACTATCTTTAGGGTTTTCTATGTACAGTATCATGCCATTTACAAACAGTGATAAATTTACTTCTTATTTTTTAATCTGGATTCGTTTTACTCTTTATCTTCTCTGATTGCTGCAACTAGGACTTCCAATACTATGTTGAATAATAGTGGTGAAAGTGGACACCCTTGTCTTGTTCCTGATCTGAGGGGGAATGCTTTCAGTTTTTCACCATTAAGAATATTGTTTGCTGTAGGCTTATCATATATGGCCTTTACTATGTTGAGGTATGCTCCTTTTATGCCCATTTTTTGAAGAGTTTTAATCATAAATGGATGTTGAATTTTGTCAAAGGCTTTTTTTGCATCTATTGAAATTATCATATGGTTTTTATCTTTCAATTTGTTACTATGGTGTATCACATCAATTGATTTGCATATGTTAAAGAATCCTTGCATCCCTAGAATAAACCCAATTTGATCATGGTGTATGAGCTTTTGGAAGTGTTGCTGAATTCTGTTTGCTAAAATTTTGTTGAGGATTTTTTCATCTATGTTCATCAGTGATATTGGCTTGTAGTTTTCTTTTTGTGTGTTGTCTTTGTCTGGTTTTGGTATCAGGGTGATGGTGGCCTCATAGAATGAATTTGGAAGTGTTCCTTCCTCTTCCATTTTTTGAAAGAGTTTTAGAAGGATAGGCATTAGCTCTTCTCTAAATGTTTGACAGAATTCTCCTGTGAAGCCATCTGGTCCTGGGCTTTTGTTTTTTGGGAGGGTTTTGATCACAGCTTCATTTCAGTGCTTGTAATTGGGTTGTTCATAATTTCTATTTTTTTTCTGGTTCAGTCTTGGAAGATAGAACTTTTCTAAGAATCTGTCCATTTCTTCCAGGTTATCTATTTTATTGCCATATAGTTGCTCATAATAGTCTCTTATAATCCTTTGTATTTCTACATTGTCTGTTGTAACCTCTCCTTTTTTACTTCTAATTTTGTTGATTTGATTCTTCTTTTTTTCTTGATGAGTCTGGCTAAAGGTTTGTCAATTTTGGAAAAACGACTTTTTGTACATCATCAGTACTTAATTTGAGACAAATGATGCTGTGATTCTGTTAAAAGAAGCTCATCATTTTTAAAACATTTATCTCTGAATGTGTGAAATTCTGCCACTGAAACGTTCATGAGGATCTTGAAGGAAAATTGTCACATGAAATGAAACACCAGCCAGTATCACCTTTTTTTCAAAAATAATTTTTGGTTATCACTAAAAATATTTTTGTCCCACATATAAACAAATTTCTTTTAATCTTATAGCCTCCTATTTGTCAGGGGATTGCCCATCCTTAGTAAATGTTGCACTGTCAAGTTATTGAATTTACAAAATATCCTGCTTTAAAAGGAAAAATGCCTTTATTATACAAAAGCTTTAACTGCTACTATTGTCATTTATGTTGAACACGTGGTTAGCCTTTTGCTCTGACTGAAGACAGGCTTTTGCTTTCTAAAATTTCCACAGGGGGAAACATTCTCTCCCACAGAAGGTACCAGGAAAGCTGTGAGCTTTCTACAGAAGGTATTCTAAAACTCAAGATAAGGCAAAAAAGATGAAGCCAAGATGAATAAAAAAACTACAGAATTGTAATTATGCCTCTGTTTGCCACTAAAAACCACCATTTTAGTTGGAATAAAAGAGTTTTTAACCTTTAATATTTTACTGACAAAAAAAATCTAAAAATGTGAGTAAATAAAATTTTTCCTACTACACAGTGCTGTTGAAACTCTCGATTTTTGTGAATAGGAAAAGCTATTTGATTTGAAAGTGAAAAAAGTGAAAGTCGCTCAGTCATGTCCAACTCTTTGTGAAACCATGGACTATACAGTTCATGGAATTCTCCAGGCCAGAATACTGGAGTGGGTAGCCATTTGCTTCTCAAGGGGATCTTCCAACCCAGGGATCGAATCCAGGTCTCCCACATTGTAGGCGGATTCTTTACCAACTGAGCCACCAGGGAAGCCCTATTTGATTTGGGAAGGTATAAAAAAAGTACGAAGAAGTTCTGAAAAAGGCAATGGTCCTCTTTCCTACAGCCATAGTGGTTGGGATATTCTAACTGGTAAAGAATCCACCTGACAATTCAGGAGACTTGGGCTAGATCCCTGGTTTGGGAAGATCCCCTGGAGAAATATATGATAACCCACTTCAGTATTCTTGCCTGGGAAATCCCATGGACAGGGGAGCCTGCCAGGCTGCAGTCCATGAGATTGCAAAGAGTTGGATATGACTCAGCAATTAAACACTACCACCACCACCACCAGGGAAGTCAGATAGTAAGTAGCACTGCAGAAAACTTTCAAGGGGCAAAGAGAATAGATGTGGAGCACTCCTGCAATAAGGAAGCACTCAGGCTCTCCCTCTCTCCCCGCCTAATAAGACAGGAAGGAAAAGGCAAGGAGGAGGAGGATAAAGAGAAAGGGAAGCTGTATGAGCAGGACAGGCAAAGGGAAGAGAGGTGAGCTGCAGAGAGCAGGAGAGAGCACAGCCAGGAACAGAAAAAAGAAAGCTCCAAATGAAAGTCTGGGCTTGTCTCATAGACCACACCCTCACCAAACAATCTATCTGGAAGAAGCCTGGGCCACCATAGCAATATTATCCCTGACTGGAGATTCGGGTATACAGAAAGCCTGTCACTATCGTTTATGGGTAATTTTTAATGTACTTTAAGGGTTATTCAAAGGTGGATCTCCAAAACATAACAAAAAGCCTCTTCTGCTGCTATCATATTTCTTTAGGGAAGGAAACTTATCAAAAGGAAAAAAAAAAAAAAGAGCAAACATACAAGGGAGCTTAGTGTTGAGCAGTTAAAATTTGGGTGCTTTTTTAGAATGCTAAATGCACACAAACATCTAGGTAATCTGGCCCAAGTACAACACTGGATTATCAAAAGCATGATGTTATGTAAAGAAAGATGGCAAATCAAAAGCAAAACAAATACTATCATTGGATAAATCAGTAAGTATTTGCCCTAAAGAATTTTATTAAGAAATAAAGTACCTGGGTGGGGTGTGCTGCTCTGTCAAATAGAGGTGGGAAGGTCTGTAACTGGGCTTGCATCCCTCTTCTGCTCTGCAATGTTCTTGGTTACAAGGTGGTAGAAAACAGAAGTACAAGAAAGGCTGTCTATACCCATACAGTTAAAAAGTATAATGACTGTAGGTCTAGACATGATTGTAGGCCTACTGATGATGATATACCATAGGCCCAGAAGTGACTTCGTACAACCATCTCATAATACTGATGAAGACACTAAGGCTCAGATCAATTGACTTGCTGAGGACACCACAGAGGAAGGAAGTGGCAGAGTTGGGAATCCAGGCCAAGTTTTCTGTCTTCTAGTTATAGGCTTTGTAGATTTCACCACCCAGCCTTTAGCTGCAAAACATTTTCATCTGAATCTTACGTGATGGATATTCCATATTCCTGAGGGGTTATCATTATTTAAAAGGAATTACACTCACACACACACATACACACAATCTCATACTCCTTAGACTGGAGAAGACTATGTTTGCTTTGGGTTTCCCCGTGGCTCAGCAGTAAAGAATCTGCCTGCAATGCAGGAGATGCAGGTTCAGTCCTGGGGTGGGGAAGTCCTGGAGGAGGGCATGGAAACCCACTCTGGTATTCTTGACTGGAGATCCCATGGACAGAGGAGCCTGCCAGGCTATAGCCCATATGGTCACAAATGTGGGTTAGTCGCTCAGTTGTATCCGACTCTTTGCGACTCCATGAACTGTAGCCCGTCAGGCTCCTCCATCCATGGGGTTCTCCAGGCAAGAATACTGGAGTGAATTGCCATTCCCTTCTCCAGAGGATCTTCCTGACCCAGGGATTGAACCCAGGTCTCCTTCATTGCAGGCAGATTCTTTACCATCTGAGCTACAGGGAAGATCTTTACAGGGTGGCAAAGAGTTGGACACAAATAAAGCAACTTAGCACACACACGTTTGCCTTTGGTTTTTACCGTGTCTCTAAGTATGGACTGTCAAAGAAGGTAGGAATTCTCACTCACCCTCTTTAAACAGGCCAGTGGTTGCCTTACAAAGGAAGCACTAGATAGAAAGAAGTGCAAAATACTGCCTAAAACCTTGGGTTTACAAACTAAGTGACAAGAATGGCAACACCTGTCCCCAAAGACTCAAATAAGAACATGGTTTAGAAACATGAGTTGGAAGTCCTCAGTCAGCAAAAGTCACACATGTTCCAACTGCTTCTCTCAGAATACTTTCCACTGGTGTCTTGAACTGCTATGAAGAAGTACAACTATCTTGAGAAAACCAAGTCAGAGAGGCCTTTTAGACAACACACCCAGTTGAGTCCAGGCTCCATCATTCTGGCTGAGGGATGGGCCATGTGAGGGCATCTCCTGGACTGTCCAGACTGGCTCATCTACCAGCTGAGGATCACTGAGTCACTACAATCAATGTCAGGAGCTTTAAAAGGCTCTTTCAGACAAGTCCCTGGTCAGATTCCTGACTCCCAGAATCCCTGAGGTCTAGTATAATATTTATTTAAAGACATTAAGTTTGGGGGTAGTTTGTTATGCAGCAATAGATAACCAGAACTGGGTCTTAATTCTCTCAACTGTAAAATTAAGGAAGTGTTACCAGAGTCTTATTGTGAGGATTACATGGGATGGCAAGCAGTGGCCGTAACTGATTCTAAAAAGCTACCAACACCATCATCAAAACAGTAACAACAACCATAAAAGCTACTTTCAACATTGAAAACACTGCACCTACCCTAGATAGGCATTAAACATGGAAGTTCTCCTTCCGGGCCTGCCACTGGTGAGCTATGTACTTTTAACAAGTCAAAAACCTCAAATCATCCAGTCTTTTTTTCCCCTGGGAGTCAAGGCGGCAAAAGCAAATTGAGGCAGGTGTAAGACACAGGCTTTATGTGGTCTTTCAAAGAGTCAAAGCACAAATCCTACATATATTTTTTATGTCCATACAGAAATATTATAATCTCTTTAAACACGTGGTCTTCTTAGCCCAGCTTTTATTTACTTTTTGCTTCAAAAATAATACATATGTCTAAAGAAATATTTTTGTCTTCCAAGAGAATTTCTCAATTGTAAGTAAAATAATAATGCCAGGGCCAAAATAGAGTGGAGGGAACTTGGGTGAATAAGAAAGATGTTAATCCAGCCAAGGAGGCAAATGCCACTCATCTCTGGCCAACTTGTGCTATGAGTCATGAGGACCAGTGTTCCTTGATCTTTTGATTTTTGTGAGACTCCAGAAAGGCTCAGCTCATGAGTAACCGGTTGGGGTCTCTAGTGTAGCATCCAGAGCTCTCTTAGGTGGTCTTTCTTCTTGCTTTGTATGGAACCTTATGCAAATTGGTTACTTTTCAGTCTCATTTTCCTTTCCTATAAAATTGACAGGTAAAAGCAATAGTGTCTAAAGTCCTTTCAAGTCTAAAATTCTACAGTTTCTTTCATTGCCCTCCCAGGGGAGGGCAGTAGATTTGGAAAATATGCAAATGGTATGTCTGTGTATTTATGCATTATTTTATTTAAAAAGAAGTAAAAGTTTGTGTTTTACTACGTGTAAAGAAAGATGATGTATTACATTTGGGGACAGCTACTCTGCCTCTTACCCAACCTCAGATAATCCCTAAACATGATCTTGAAGGATGGAGTTTAAAAATTTGTTTCGATAGCAGCTGAGAGTGTAAGACACACTCTATATTATAGTAACTGGTATGCATATATGTATATACATGTGAATGAAATGAAAGTTTCACAGAGTAATATTTACCCTTGCCAGCTTGAGTGTTCTATAATTTTCAATTTTCTTTCTTTTATCCCTCTACACGTTGAGACTCATCAAATGCAGTTCAAGTCTCAGTAGTAAACCAGGACCAAGCATGCTTGTTTACAAAGGTCATCCTCTACTCAGAATTTATAATCTGTCCCCTGGATTTCAATTTTGAAAATGTTCTTCTTTTTTTTTTTTTGGTATTTCAGGTGTATTGTTTTTTTTGTTTTTTTTTTTTTATTTTATTTTATTTTTAAACTTTACATAATTGTATTAGTTTTGCCAAATATCAAAATGAATCTGCCACAGGTAAATTGTTCTTCAAATATTTAATGTCTCCCCCAACTATATGGTAACTCCCCTTATGGCATGTCTTTCAAAAATATTTAAAGTACGAAATAAGAAGTACAAACATACAGTTTCTTCTCTCAGTACCCTATTTTCCAGACAAGCTGCTGCTGCTGCTAAGTCGCTTCAGTCGTGTCCGACTCTGTGCGACCCCATAGACGGGAGCCCACCAGGCTCCTCTGTCCATGGGATTCTCCAGGCAAGAACACTGGAGTGGGTTGCCATTTCCTCCTCCAATGCATGAAAGTGAAAAGTCAAAGTGAAGTCGCTCAGTCGTGTCCGACTCTTAGCGACCCCATGGACTGCAGCCTACCATTCCAGATAAGAGGTAACACTAAATTATTTGTGGAAGGCATACCATTTATAAATAACATAACTTGCATGTTAATTTTCCTCTTCACTAAACCAGGGGTAGCAAAATTTTAGTGTGTGTTAAAAATCGGCTGGAAAATCTGTTAAACATGCATATTCTCAGATTCTACCCCCAGGGTCTGACTCTGTCCGTTCCTGGTAATGTCTAGAAATCTACACTTTTACCATCCCCATCTTTTTTATTTTTAAAAATTTTAATGAAGTATATTTATTTTTAAAGTGTTAATTTCTGCAATACAGCAAAATGTTTCAATTATACTCCTTGTCATTTTGATCTTTGTGTCATCTGGCTATACTGTGAGCTTCTACTCTAACTTACAAAGGTCTAGAACAGGGGGTCAGCAGAATTTTTCTATAAAGAATGAGATTATAAATATTTTAGGCTTTCAGGCCACAGGATGTCCACCGTAACTATTCAACACCGCTGTTGTTGAGTGAAAGTATTCATGAAAGTGAAAGCGTCAGTTGCTCAGTCAAGTCCAACTCTTTGTGACCCATGGGCTACAGCCGGCCAGTCTCCTTTGTCCATGGAATTCTCCAGGCAAGAATACTGGAGTGGGTTGCCATTCTCTTCTCCAGGTGATCGTCCAGATCCAGGGACCAAACCCGGGTCTCCCACATTGCAGGAAGATTCTTTACCGTCTGAGCCACCAGGTAGCCAGAGACCATTCATAGACAATATGTAAATAAGTGGGCGTGACTTGTTCTAATAAAATGTTATTTACAAAACCTGTGACTGAGTCCTGGTCATAGTTGGCTAAAACCTGGTCTAGAATATGCACTAAAATTTGGTTTTGTTACCTAAGCATGATAATCAGACCTACTGGTCCTGGTCCTGGGTGCCTTGCCAAGTAGGTTAACAGTTTCAACTCCCAGCCAGGCTCTTTGGAAAACTGTGCTTTCACCCATTAGTGATGTCAACAGGAGTGCTAAATGGTAGGGTGGGAGATATGAACTTTTACTTTGATCTTCAAGGCTTACTTTAGAAGGTAAGCACATAAAGAAGCACCATTTCTCTTTAGAGAATCTAAAAATGGAGTAGCTAGTACCCTTAATTAAGTTACAGAATTCAACTATACATGTACTGCGAGAATCTAGGCAGCAACAACAGTTCTAACAGCCATTCCAATCGACATTCCTTTTTGTAAAACCAAGAGCTGGAGAACTTAAATCAGCCTTTGGTCCGAGAGGCCTCAGTTCCCAGGTGCCTTTTATGCACTGAGGTTTTGAGTAAAAGCCCAGAAGTAAAGATACACTCATTTATTTTCTATGACACCAACTCTAAACTCAAGCCAGCTATATCTTCAGGTGGTTAAAGAAAACAAAAAATATATCCACAATGGAAAAACAAAAACCAACTAGCTTCGTGAGATTTACTGAATATAGAGCCTTAAAGCAGTCTCCACTGTTAGTGTTTTTCTATAGGATTTTTCAAAGGTACTTTAAGAAAAATGAGATTTCCAACTCAAACTCACTGACATCAGAACCTAATTTCCCACATAATTTGTGGCTCCACTTGCATTATTTATGGACTGTGAGCACCGCACACACTTATGAAGGTTGAGCCCAAATCCCCGTATAGTGTTACTAAAAATTGCCTCAAGAGATATGCCAGTTTATTGGTTTCCACGTTGCTAAAAAGAACTATAGCAGAGATGGGTTAGAGAGTTCCTCGTTCTCTCTGCTTTCCTCTCACTGGTTAACATTTTGCTCTTAATATTCTGAGAAGAGGGACAGCCAGGGAGTAGGAATGGGAGAGAGGGTGGTGATGAAGATGGAGGTAGAATTGACGGAGAGCCTACTATGCACCAATAATTTGTTATTTCATTAAAACCCTAACAACACGGTATGATAAACATTATGTTTCCCATTTTACAGTCAGGGATCTTAATTCTGAGAAACTGAGAAAGTTGCCTGAGGTTATACAGCCTGGAAGTTGTAGACACTGTATTGGAATTAAGAAATCTCTGATTTCTAAGGCCCTATTCTACATTCCATGCTGACTTTCAAGGAAAACTCAAAGCTACCAAACTACACTAGCGCTCATCTTCAGTAAAAGAGGTACCTGGTTAAAATGGGTTTTGAAATACATCCATATTGGATGTTCAGATTATCAAACATATCAAGATAAGACTGGATTCAAATACTATAGTAACAGTCATGCAAATGACAGAGTAGAAAGAATGATTTTGGTGCCTCCTAGTTTATTCCTTTTTTCCTTCTGTAGTCCTTTTACCTTCCCAGACATTCTCTGTCCACAGAGTATATTCCCAGAACTTCCATATTTTTGCTTTCCAGGCAGCATCAGACCATTTTCATCTCTGTGTGTTCTAATAAAACCTATACATTTGGGAATTCCCTGGCAGTCCAATGGTTAAGACAATGCTTTCACTGTCCTGGGTTGGGTTCAATCCCTGGTTGGGAAATTATTAACAAGATCCCTCAAGCCTCACAGAGCAGCCAAAAACACAAAAACAAATCCATACACATCTGAAACCTTACCATTTAGGTCTTTAGGTGACAAAAGTAGCATAAACTAAAGCTGACTCTTCAGTAAGTTCAATAAAGTTGATAAAACTTTAGCCAGATTAAATAGTTAAAAAAAAGAAAGAAAGAAAAGCCAAATTACCAATATCAAGAATGAAACAGGCAGTATTACCTCAGATTCTACACAAATTACAAGGACAATAAAAAAAAATACTATAACAATCTTATACTGATATATTTAACAACCTAAATAAAATGGACAAATCATTTGAGAGAAACTATCACAACTTACTCAAGGTGTATTTCAATATTTAATAGATATTATGTTACTTGAAAAACTAATATCTATTGAAGAAATTGAGTGTGTAGTTTAAAACACTCCAACAAGAAAATCCTAGGCCCAGATGGCTTAACCAATGATTCTACCAAACATTTAAGGAAGAAATGATACCAACTCTATATAAATTTTTCTAAACAACAGAAGAAGGATGACTTCTTCCCACCTCATTCTATGGAGCTTGCTACTCTATTACCAAAGCCAGTACAAAAAAAGACAACCATAGAGTCTTAGATAAAAAAGTTCTTAAAATTTTAGGAAATAGAATCAAGCAATGTACAAAAACGATAATATATTATAACCAAGTATGATTTATCTCAGGAATGAGACTGGTTAATATTCAAAAACAATCAATGTTAAGTTTTATGTTAACAGACTAAGCAAACAAATAATGTAAGATTTTCTCAATGGATGCAGAAAAAGGATTTGATGAAATCCAGTATCTATTCCTGATGAAACTTTCAGCACGCTTGTGCTCATGCTCAGTTGCTCAGTCATGTCCAGCTCTTTGCAACCCCATGGACTGTGGCAAGCTGGGTCCTCTGTCCATGGGAATTTTCAGGCAATAACACTGGAGTGTGTTGCCATTTCCTCCTCCAGGGTATCTTCCCAACCCAGGGATAGAAACTGCATCTCCTGCATTGACAGGCAGATTATTGCTGGGCCACCTAGAAAGCCCAACTTTTAGCAGACTAGGAATAAAAAGGAGCTTCCTCAACCTGATAATGGGCATGTAAAAAAAAAAAAAAAAAGAAAATTGAAGGCTAACAGCATGTTTAAAGGTGAGGAATCAAGTGCTTTACCTTTACGATCTGGAAAAGGCAAAGATGTGTCTACTCACATCACTTCCATTCAACATTATACAGAAAGATGCACTCTGTGCAACAAGAAAATAACAAATATATAAGTAAAAAGTTCTGAAATTGGAAAGGAGGAGTAAAACAATCTTTATTTACAGATGACACAGTTGTCCACTCATAAAAATCTGATAAAATACACACACCAAAAAAACTTTAAAATATGAGTTCGGTGAAGTTGCAAGACACAAGACCAAAATACAAAAGTTAGTTTTACCTCTCGGTCCTAGCAATGAACAATCAGTATATTTTTTAAAATATCACAATAGCATCAAAAACTGAAATACTTACGAATACATCAAAGGTATATAAGACCTATATACTGAAGGCTATGAAACAGAACTGAATGAAATTAAGGAAAATCTAAATAAGTGGAAAAAATAAATACTGCTAATATGGCAAATCTCTTCAAACTGACCTATAGATTCAGAGTAATCGCAGTGATTTTTTTCCTTTTAAAAAAATGATACCTTATTCTCAAGTTCATGGGAAATACGAAGGATTCAGAAGAGCCAAAAAAACTGAAATGGAAGAAAAAAGTTGGAGGACTTACATTACCTAACTTCAAGTCTGTTGTTATAAATAGAATAATTATGAGTGTCACAATTATAGTATGCCATAATCATGGCAATAGGACAGACAGAGCAATGGAGAGAAGAGTCAAGAAATAACCCTACACATATATGGTCAATTGATTTCCAACCAAGTTCTAAGGTAATTCAATAGAGAAATGAAGCATTTTCAACAAATAGTGCTGGAACAACTGGATATCCCAGTGGAGTTGGGGGTGGGGGGGAGGGAGAACCTGGATCCATACTTTACACTATATGCAAAAAATAGCTAAAAATGAATCATAACCTAAATGAAAAACCTAAAACTATAAAACATCAGTTAGATAGCATCACTGACTCAATGCACATGAGTTTGAACAAACTCTGGGAGATAGTGAAGGACAGGGAAACCTGCGTGCTGCAACCCAGGGGGTCACAAAGAGTCAGACACAACTTACGGACTGGACAACAACAACAGCAACATAATACATCTAAAAGAAGCTAGGAAAAAAACTTTTATGGCCTTGGGTTAAGTAAAGATTGTTAAGACACAACACACAATACTGAAAATATGATGAATAAATTGGGCTTCATCAAAATTAAGACCCTCTGCTATTCAAAGGGCACTGTTTAAAGACAAAGCATAGAAGGAGAAAATATCATACATAGCTATATAGACATAAGATGACTGTCCCATACCAAATGTTGGTGAAGATGTAGAGAAACTGGAACTCTCATGCATTGCACTTGGAAATGTAAAATGTTCAATTGCTTTGGAAAACTTTGGTGTTTCTCTAAAAACCTAACATGCCTATCATATGATCCAGCCAAAATATTTGTGTACAAATATTTTGTACACAAATATTTTATAGTAGTAAAGCTTAATTTGTAATATCCAAAAGTTAAAAATGATCCAAGTGTCCACCAACAAATATACAAATAAACTGTGACATATCTATACAATGAACTACTAATCAGCACCAATAAGGAATGAACTAGTGAAATACACAACCAGCATGGATCTAAAATAATCATGCTGAATGAAAGAAATCACACAAGAAGCTGTATATACAATACGCTTCCATTTTTATAGAATTACAGGAAATCCAAACTCGTTTGTAGTGACAGAAAGTATTCAGCAGTGCCTGAGAATAAGGATGGGAGTGGGGTAGCGAGCAGTGACAAGGGATTAAAAGGAACATGAGGAAATTTTGGGGGTGATGTGTATGTTCACTATCTCACTGAGATGATGGTTTCATAGGCATATACATATGTCAAAACTAATCAGCTTGTAAACTTTACTTTTAGCTTACTGCATATCAGTTATCTCAATCAAGTTATTTGAAAAACAATGTAACAAAATAATGAAAGCCTGCAGTTTTGTGAGTTTAAGAAAAGCAATAATCTTCAGTCATTCTGAAGTGTTGGAAAACACATTTTCCACAAAATTCACTACATATGGGGGAACTCACCTGGAGGCACTGCTGCTAAGTCGCTTCAGTCGTGTCCGACTCCGTGCAACCCCATGGACTGCAGCCCACCAGGCTCCCCCATCCCTGGGATTTTCCAGGCAAGAACACTGGAGTGGGTTGCCATTTCCTTCTCCAATGCATGAAAGTGAAAAGTGAAAGTGAAGTCGCTCAGTTGTGTCCGACTCTTAGCGACCCCACGGACTGCAGCCTACCAGGCTCCTCCATCCATGGGATTCTCCAGGCAAGAGTACTGGAGTGGGGTGCCACTGCCTTGAGGCACTAGTTCCTAACTAAACGCCACTCCTGGAAGAGGATCTTAATTTTAGTCAGTTATAGATTATCTAAGTTATTATCATAGGCACATTATATATCGTAGGGCTTTATTGTACTTACAGGAAACTTTTAAACAAAAGACAGTGTGTGCATATACTTACATATGATGATGTACACATATATATACACATATATGATGTGTGTATATATATATATATACATATATTGATATGTATGTGTGTATATATATATATACATATATTGATATGTATGTGTGTATATATATCCACACATCAAAAGAAAACATTGAATATTAAGAGAAAACCCAGTTAAGAACAATCAATATAAAAATCTTACTCTAATAAAGCTATTAGATTTAAAGTGAAGAAAAACTATTTGGTATAGCAATGCAAAAATATTAAGTTATTATAAGGTGGGAAAAAATTGGTAAACGAACTGCTTTTCTGTAACCACATTCCCCAACAGACAACACAAACAGGCTGATGAGAGAGCACACTGATCATAATGAATTTATGGCACTGAGATCCAATGCTTCAAGAACATTTTTATAGATTAAATTACTTTAGAAAAAAATTCTTGATGTATGAAACAACTTTTTTTTTTTAAGGTTCAAAGACAAACAAATAATGCAGAATTAGGGACAATAAAGGCAATTGCTTGGCCAAAGTCAAGAGGCCTGAAAATACTCTTCACGTGAATAATGCACCTGACATCATGTAAAGGGCAAAACTTTTTAAAAACTAATGAACTTCAAAAAATGAGAAAGTAATAAACTTGAAGGTATATGTCTCATGAGGATTTGACATTTACAAACCAATCACCTTGGGAAGTGAGCCTATTATTGTTTCTGAAATGGGCTTCCTGATCAAGCTGTGTGTGTGTGCGCACATGTGCACGCGCGTGTGAATGCGCACATGCTCACGTGCATGTTTGTGTTAGTCACACAGTCATGTCCGACTCTTTGCAACCCCATGAACTGTAGCCTGGCAGGCTCCTCTGTCCATGGGGTTTCCCAGGCAATGCTGCAGTGGGTAGCCATGCCCTCCTCTAGGGGATCTTCCCAACCCAGGGATCGAAACTCCAGTCTCCTGCACTGCAGGTAATACCATCTGAGCCACGAGAGAAGCCCCCTGATTAAGTTAAGCATTATCAAATAAAGAAATAAACAAAATAAAACCAAGCAAACAACTGCCTTATAAACTAACAGTCCCTTGTCTTTCAGGATTCAAAGCTTTGGTCCATGGTATTCAGCTCCAAACTCGCGATGAAATAGCTTCCCAAATACTATTTGACTATTGGAGTGAAATACTAATACTATTTGACTAATTCCCCAAATCAAATGTACTCTTCAAAGAACAAAGATCTGCCAATAATACTGACATTAAAATGAAAGTTATATGGACCTAAAGTAGTATAGAAGGATTGCAAAAGGTCTGAGATTTTCTATTATTGACAAAGTAAGTCAACAGACTTTATGGGGAAAAACATTAGGCAGATAAGTGTTATGTATCTACACTGAACAGTCAGTCACGTCACACCAGTAGCATCACTGTATTTCCAGTGCCTGACATGGAGCTTGGTATCTAACCTATACTCTACAAATCTTTAAAATGGTGAATACACACACTTTTATAAGAAGGATATTACTTCGGAATAAAATGTAATTATTTGAAAGAGTATGATCAATCTTCAAACCAATTTTAAAGTAGTTTTCCCAGTTTAAAGTATGTTTCACATCTAATCAGCCATAATCTCTCAAAATATCCTAAAAGTAAGAGCGGTTATGATCTATAGTTCAACCTCAATGAGATAAGAACATTGCAACTATACAATGGAAACTTTTGATCAATTACACAATGAATTGTCCATAACATGCTAATAAGGATAAAATTCTGGTTTTTATTACACAGATTAAAATACAGTTGACCTTTGAGCCAACCCCTTGTGCAGCCAAAAACCTGAGTGCTAACTTTGACTCACCCAGAACTTAATCAGATTACTGCTTGCCAGAAAACTTACTAATAACATGAACAGTAAATTAATAATTTTGTTGTTATATGTATATCTACATATTTTTATGCATATACCTAAATTTCTGATATTTCTATGGTACACATTTCATCTATGAGCTCTTTCAATTTGTCAAAACCCTCCAAAAACTTCCCCAATATACTTATTGAAAGAAAATCTATGAATAGGTGATCTGAGCCATTCAAACCCATGCTCTTAAAGGGTCAATTGCAATAGTAAGAAGTGAGAAGAGCTTTGCAAAGAAGGAAATCCCTTTGACCAGCATATGATCAAACATCACAAATTCAGAGTTAACTCATTTGGAATGTGGGATAATATAGGCTAACAGTAGGCTGAAACTTTATTTTTTCACTATTTACATTAAGATAGGAAAATGTTCTGCAAACATATTTGTTATTTGTTCATTCACCTTATTGATTTAAAAATGTGTCTAAACAAATGAAAAACAAAAAAGAACTGATGTTGCCCCTTGGCCAGGTGAACTAGGTGCATCTGACACAGCGAGGCTGTAAGCCTCATTCTCACAATATTTTGGTGGCAGTTCTTAGTCTTTGAAGGCAAGATCACATTTTATTCTCATTGTCTATGTAGTAGTCAGTGTGATAGAGCACAGCATAGTCATCCAGCGGCTTTGTGGATCTGACTTTCTCACAGACTTCTCCTACTCTTTCTCACACCATGTCCTTCTGAGCTTAGTCCTAGAGGAGGGCGTGGTAATCCAGGATTCTCCAGTATTCTGCCTGGAGAATCCCATGGACAGAGAAGCTTGGCGGGCTACATACAGTCCATGGGGTCACAAAGAGTCAGAGACGACTGAGCAACTAAGCACAGCACGTCCTTCATTAATCCCTAAAGTCACCCTCTTCTTTTCAACGCTGAGCCTTCACCTCAAATGCTCCCTCTTCCTCCCCATTCTCTAGCTTTCTGTGTCCCACTCAGGATAAATTATTCTCATCTTCACTATTTACAAATAAATTTGTTTTTACCTCCACATTTGTTCTCTTTAGAGTCTAACTTTTACAGGCCCACTGGAAAATAATATATCTTAAAACTAATTTTATTAGTATTATATTTTCCATGGTAGCATAACATTCCTGACACATAGTAGGGACTCAATAAATATGTACAGAATCATATAACTGAATTCAACACACATACCACGGTAAGTCTATCATTCTAATGAATTACTTTAGAAGCCTAATAATGATTATGATAATAATAAACTACTGCATTCACTGAGTATCTACCACTTGCCAGACAATTTGTTAGATGTATTATACATAGTAACTTAATCCTTATAATATAACCCATCTCTTGGATGAGGAAGCCAGGATTCAGAAAAGTACACTAAACACAAGGAAAATGATGGTATGCTGCTGATCAGATTCAAATCCAGGAATTCCTGGTGAAAAAGATCTTATTCCTCTTCCTTGCATATCTTTACTTTCTTTCCCTCATACCTGTCCCAGTAAAGCTCTTATAATCTATTCTTCAGTTTATGTCTTTCTAATTTAATCTATTTTCAAGATTCTAGGCCCACTCCAGTACTCTTGCCTGGAAAATCCCATGGACGGAGGAGCCTGGTGGGCTGCAGTTCATGGGGTCGCTAAGAGTTGGACATGACTGAGCGACTTCACTTTCACTTTTCACTTTCATGCACTGGAGAAGGAAATGGCAACCCACTCCAGTGTTCTTGCCTGGAGAATCCCAGGGACGGGGGAGCCTGGTGGGCTGCTGTCCATGGGGTCGCACAGAGTCGGACACGACTGAAGTGACTTAGCAGCAGCAGCAGCAGCAGCAGGCTGCCTTTAAAGCTTTATTAATATTAAGGATATTCTAGGATCTTGTTTACTCTGATACTATTTTTTAAATCAATTTCTAATCAAATAACTTCAGTGTTACAGTTAGATATATAGGTTGAAGATGAGGTAGGTGTACTTGAAATAAAATGTCAACAGCCCTTGAAGCAGTTTGAAATCCATAAAATTCCAAACAAACAAAACCAGAACCTCAAACACCCAATGTACACAAGAACATGATATCCCCCAAACTCCCGCAGCCTTTTCTATGTGATGATCCCCACAGTGTCATATGCCTATGAAATGCCCTGTTTTTGAATATCTACTTCCTCCCTTTAAATAATAGATCTTTAAAACATGAGAGTCATAACTGATGGATTGCAATATTTCTACTTTTAAAATCTGAATTACTTATGCACAAAATAATTCCCAGTAAAAGCACTTGTACCAAGAACATTGAACCTTTCTTCTTCTATAAGCGTATCAGTCTGCAATCATATCTAGATCAATAGTGAAGATAACCGCTTAAAAGAGAGCCATGCTTTCTTTTGTCAGAAATTCATTACTTTTTATTAGGGTCATTGCTTGAAAACTTCAAAACACCATATGGACCTAATTGTGGTTTATTTTGGCAAAAAGGAAGACACTGTAGAACAATTGAGGCATTACATTCTACAATTCCATTACTTTCATCCCTCTCAGTTTTATTACTGTGTCATTAAAGGCAACTTGAGTGAGCGAAGAATTATAGTGTCATGTGTACAGGCTAGTAGATTAATAACAAAACACACTCAAGTTTAAAGGTATCTAACAGCTGTTTTCATTATTTTGTGTAAATACGCTTGAAGCATATCTATCTGATTAGTGGATAGAGTGCTCTTTTGTGTCACATGCCATGGGCACTGCTATGCGCAAGTAATCAAAGTGCTCAGAAAATGAGTTTACATTGTTCACTGCGGAAATACACAAATGTCAAAAAGTGACTGTGCATCAAAGCTTAGTCAAATCATCTGCTGCAAACAAACAGATTCCAATGCACATTTCAGCTTAAAACATTCCACTGCAGCGCAGAGCTGGACTTATTGCTGGCCAAAATGAAGTGGTGTGTGCAGAATAATACATTTATTGAGAGAGAAAGAAATGACTTCAAAATCTGATTCATTCATATGGATCCATACAGATCATCATCTACATTAATTTCCAACAGAGTCAACACCTAGTTATATTATTTTTATCCTAGGGATATTAATTTTGAGATGCTTTTAAATGTGAACTGATAAGGGCATATGTCACATATTCTTATTTTAGGGCTTATATATGCTGTAAAACTCATATGTAAAACATAACATTTCTCAGACAATGATTTTTAATTCCACGTTCAGAGAGTTTTCCTTCATTCTCTTTTACCCTGTTATCTTCTATCTAATTATACATTTACTTCAAATTCCAGTACCCAGTTGCTTGCTACTTAAACATTTCAAAAATATTTATCCTTAACTATCAGCTCCTGTCCTTCTACGACTTTCTTCACTTGACCTCTGGTCTTCTTCAACCATAGAAACACTTGACTCTCATTCCATTACAGAGTTGACAGGTTCAACTACTATGTGGTCTGCCCACTCCGTGGGCTTTTTCACTTCATCACCATCTCTCTGGTTAACTGACTGTCTCTGAGGTTTCTTGTCCCCTGTGTCTGCCGAATTTTGATGCTCCAACTCAGACATTTGTTTACAAATCTATTCAAAACTCTTCTGGTCCTTTCCTCTTCCTGGGTGTGTGTGTGTGTGTGTGTGTGTGTGTGTGTGTGTGTGTGTGTGTGGTGGTGGTGGTGGTGGTGGTGGGGGAGCGGGGGACAATCCTGATGTCATACTCATGAACAGCCCCTGCAATAATATGGGTGCGGAATATTCTCAATATGGTGATGAGTGCAACTTCCTCCTTCTTCCAAAGCCTGGCGTTAAAAATGCCCCATTCCCATTCAAGTCCTCTGTCAAGAACCCCTGATTTTGACATAGCTGGCTTCCTCAGAAATGCTTTTAAACCACTTTATGCATGCCCCTCCAGTCACAGAAACACTTGTTTCAAATTTATCTGTCTTCCTCTTTCAAGTTTCTCATCTTTTCCTTCAATTTCATCCACTTGGTCTTTGGGGATGTTTACACTGAAGCTCGTATTTCAAGACTCATCTAGTTTTCTCTCAAGCATCTCCACGCTGTTTGAACGCTTGCCTTGTCATCTGTATACTCTGTCTGTCTGCACCTCAGTTTCCTCCTGCCCTTCTGATGAGAGGCTGGAGCACTTGTGAGAGTGAGCCCCTGGTAGTACTAACACAAGCCAGACCTGGCTGCAGAGGTGTTAAGTAAGCTTCTCCACGCTGAACTGACAATGAGTTTCTGCACTGCCCTTTAAGTTCCAAATTTCTTCTGAGGTGTTCTGTAAGTGAGCTAAACAAGACAGTTAGATAGTAAGCACCAATTATAATCCATTTCTCTTAGGAAAAAAAGATGTAAGCTGAACACTAACCCAAGCTTAGTGATGGTTCTGCAGCTGCCATACAGATACTATTTATTACAAATCAACAGTAGAGAAATGTGCTGGTCCTGTAGGGTGTAAAGAGCCATTAATGCATCCCCATGTTTAAGAATCTTATAAGTCAAATGACTGAAAAATACATAAAGCATTGAAAATAGACATGTATATACGGGACAGTGAAAGAGGAGAGTAAAAAAGTTGGGTTAAAACTCAACATTCAAAAAACTAAGATCATGGAATCTGGTCCCATCACTTCATGGCAAATAGATGGGGAAAAAGTGGAAACAGTGATAAGACTTTATTTTGGGGGGCTCCAAAATCACTGCAGATAGCGACTACAGCCATGAAATTAAAAGACACTTACTCCTTGGAAGAAAAGTTATGACCAACCTAGACGGCATATTAAAAAGCAAAGACATTATTTTGCCAACAAAGGTTTATCTAGTCAAAGCTATGGTTTTTCCAGTAGTTATGTATGGATGTGAGAGTTGGACTATAAAGAAAGCTGAGCACTGAAGAATTGATGCTTTTGAACTGTGGCACTGGAGAAGACTCTTGAGAGTCCCTTAGGAAAATCAGTCCTGAATATTCACTGGAAGGACTGATGTTGAAGCTGAGACACCAATCCTTTGGCCACCTGATGCAAAGAACTGACTCCTTGGAAAAGACCCTGATGCTGGGAAAGATTGAAGGCGGGAGGAGAAGGGGACAACAGAGGATGAGATGGTTGGATGAGATCACTGACTCAATGGACATGAGGTTGAATAAACTCCAGGAGTTGGTGATGGACAGAGAGGCCTGGCGTGCTGCAGTTTATGGGGTCGCAAAGAGTCGGACATGACTGAGTGACTGAACTGAACTGAACTGATACAGGATATACACACACAAAATTATGACTTTATATGTAATTTAAAAGGTTTCTTTATACATAACTCTGTCTGGGTAAGATACAGAGGTATGGAATAAACTAAAGGCAGTATCTTACCACAATGTACTATTTAAAATAAATGACCTACTTGTCTAATGCCAGTGACATTATTCAGAAAGGACTATTGAAAAAGCATAATCCTAAGTACTGTTTTTTAGAGGCGAAGGTAGTAAATAGGAGGTAAGAGGAAAGAATTTGACTCTAAACCTATACAGAAAGACAGCAGGAAAATAATGGGGAAACAGGTGTGTGATAGCTTACAATCAAGAGGGAGTCATGTCCTATTCATCTGAAGGGATACAAGAGCTAAGCACCAAGCTACGAGCGAAAGGCAAGTATTAGCAAGGAAATGTCAGTTCACTTCTTTTCACTACTGATAATGCACTGGACACCTGAATAAACTTGGCAGTCTTCATTTCAGGGCTTAAGTATATGTCTCTCCTTCTTTCCACATTATATGCTTCATTAAATCTTCCATATATCCTGTACCTTGATCTCCCCCCAACCCTTTTCCACATCAAAACTCAGCAAAATGATCTAGCTTCTTATTTCCAGTTGGAATTTTCTCTCTGGTTGGGTCCCTTTGCTGTGATCACATCCTTTAAGCTGCATCTTATGATGATTCTTCAGTAAAAATACAGACTCAATTCCCTTCAGGGAAAGTGGTACCAGAAACATTTCTGCCTCACAGGATCCATCACCTTCCTGGGAGGAATGTTCTGCTCGCCTAAGAGCTTTGTAAACCAGAATGTGGTATGTGAATGGAAGGCATGACTCTGGCTGCTGTTATTAATCACCATACCTTTCAGATTTACTTATATTTAAAATAGCCTGCATTGCGCTTCGCAGAGTAAGCACACGGAGAAGCAGGCGGTGTGCTAGTTTAACATATTTTATGCAGCACCTGGCACACCACATGCAAAAAGGCTTGTTGCTGACGATGCTAATGCTCACTGAAATTAAAGTCTATCTTCTCATGATCACATAATAACTGGCAATCACCTTGGAATGGGAGTGTATTAAGCCCTATAAAACATAGCTAGTACTTTTGGCCCAAGTTCTGCTCTCAGTGAAACTAGAGAGCAGCCGCTCAGGGCTCCTCTCAGAATACACATGTTGCAAAGCATTTAACCTTTCCATCGTTCTCAAGAAGATTCACAGTTACACTAGCCGGATTATTCAAATGACTCCCAGAGTTTCCCTGATTATGTATGCCACTCAAATGAGGAAGATTAAATAGAGCCCTGTTCACTGGAAGAGTCTAAGTAACACTAGACGAAGCATAGAAAACTGATTGCTTCTTGATTCTTAGAAGCCACACACATCACAAAATCACTTTGTCTTTTATTAGACTAATAACTGAATTCAACTGGACCACAATAACCATTGGGACCAAATTTCC